>NW_009605390.1:0-27672 GCF_000690535.1 Cariama cristata | reverse complement strand
AGAGCGGTTTTCTGCTGGGTTCTGTGATGTTGTTTGGTTGTCATCAGCACTGAGCCCAGCCTCGAGGGGAAAAAGACATATTCCTGAGACACCATTTGGTTAGTCTGTAGCCCATACAGCTTGCCTGGTCTCTGAAAATCAAATCTCTGTAGCACGCTCTTACAATCAGCCCCCAAAACTGAAGTGCACTGGAAAATTCTGTCTTTGCTAGGTGAGTTCGCAGGACAAAACCTCCTGTTCGCATTGTTGCAGAGCCCTGTGTCACAGTCAGTGCCAGCTGTGTGGCATGCTCACTGAGCAATGCTAAAACCCATTTGCATCGCAGAATTTTCCCCAAGAGATCAATATGCCTGGGAAGAAAGATGTTTTCATACAAAAAATGTGTGAAGAAGTCCATCTGTTTACAAGTACTATCAGAGAAACAGTGAGATGGTTGAAAACAAGATTCTGAATGAAATGAGGTAATGCAGCAGTGTCTGCAAGTCCCTCTTTAAAGTGTTCTTTTTGACTCAGCTTCCCAGTTGTTAACTTTTCATTACTTGGGAAACAAGAAACAATCGCAATTGTCACTGGGCTCTTATCTTGAAGTTCTTTGAATGGATCAAGGTTAAACAATTCAGCATTGTCCTTTGACTTAGTTAACTATATACCAATACCACTGCTTTCTTCTGCAAAAATCTTCAGGTGAGTGGTTGATGAAAAGATAATTTAAAAAAAATCTTCACTGAAATTATGTCTAGCAAAGTGCTATGTGTGTGGTTCACCTTAACCTCATAAGCTCCTCCTTTGATGATCTCTGAAAGGAACTCCCCTAGATTCCCACCAATTTAAGTCACGACTCTACAGTTTTGAAAATGGATCCTTAAGTGTGAGAAGTATGACCAGATTTGACCAGAGGCTGAGGGGAGACCTTATCGCTCTCTACAACTACCTGAAAGGGGGTTGTGGTGAGGTGGGGGTCGGCTGCTTCTCCCAAGCAACAGAACAAGAGGAAATGGCCTCAAGTTGTGCCAGGGGAGGTTTAGATTGGATATTAGGAAAAATTTCTTCACGGAAAGGGTTGTTAAGCATTGGAACAGGCTCTCCAGGGAGGTGGTGGAGTCACCATCCCTGGAGGTATTTAAAAGATGTGTAGATGTAGTGCTTGGGGATATGGTTCAGTGGTGGACTTGGCAGTGCTAGGTTAACAGTTGGACTCGATGATCTTAAAGGTCCTTTCCAACCTAAACAATTCTCTGATTCTATGAAGTAAAGTCAACCTGCTCTTTGTAATTGTATCATAAGATGTACTTTGTGCTTTTCCTGTCTATTGAACAAAACTTTCTCTCTACTTCCTTCCCCAACTTCCTTTCCATGCTTTCTTCTGTTCCTAGACATGATTTTACAGTTTTTGTATGCTAAGTCTTCCCCATTGACTGTTCTCACTGACTAGAAAAGCCATCGTTTGTCTCTTGGCATGGTGGTCTCCCACCCATTCTTTGTCTATGTGGGATCTTGTCTCAGAGAAATGCTTCTGCTGTCTGAATTGCCTCAAATTTTTCTTCATGTACTGCACTACTTTAATTTTACTCCATGTATTTCTGTCCATGAGACTGACTGGAGTGCACATTGTCAAAAAGACGTGGTGTAAAATGGTGTGCATTCCTTTTGTTGCTTCCAGAAATTATTTTTGTGCCAAGGACAGTTTCTCTTACAGAATTTTAGCATCTCTGTTTCAAGGCACCATGTAATCATCTTAAAGTCACAGTATGAGTAGGGATTTTTCTGTCATTTAAATTGTATTTCAGCCTTCACTGCAATAACTTTGGATCATGTAATCTCAGTTACCAGATGTGGAAGTCTGTTCCCAGATATTTTATTCATTCCTCAAATGAACATCTATTGTTGAGATTCTTGCTATATAGTTTTATTGATTTATTTTATTGACAGATTGTTGTAAAAAAAAAAAAATTCAAATAAGCACATACTTTGAGATAAAGTACTTGAAGGTGCGGGAGAAGACAGTAAGAGCACGGTGCTCATAGGTAGAGCTAGTAGGCACAAAGAGCCAGCTTCTGGGCTCTAGCTAGGTTAAACTACTTGTTTTGAGAACCAACATATGTACAGGACTATTGACTGTAGAAATGTCTCCAGGCAAAGGCTAGATAGTTGCTGGAAAGTGTATGTGGGAATAGAGTCATAGTCCCATGCATTTTTGAGGTAAGAGAAATTACCTCAAAGCTGAGTATTTAGGCCTCTTGTTATAGACAGAAAATTTGTTGAAATGTATCTTTCTTTCTAGGTTAAGGACAAGCGCTGCTTTGGTGTAAGGTGGCCTGTATTCCCAGATTTCCTCTTGTTACAGTAATTGAAGGCAAAGACAGAGTTGTGCTCCAGCCAGTTGGATCTCCCAGATCCTAACAAGGTAAGTACCTCAACACTTAGTCCAGTTTGAGAGTTGCCGAGTTACAGGATTCCCTTCTGAGAATGGTTAAGGCACACACCTGCCTTCCCAAGAGACATCATAGGGAGACCCATCTGCAACCACAGTGTCATGTGTTTATCTCAGTAAAATCCAGGAACTGCACCAGCCCCTGTGGCTGAAGTGCTGATGTGGTCTAGAGCTGATCTCTAGTGAGGGCTTTAGTTCACCTGTAGTCTTTGAATTCGTGCCATTCCTATACTGAACAGCTGAGTTTGGTTATGCATGTCAGTGAAAGGAGCATGTTTAATTTTCATACGTCTCCTGGTTCAATGAGTCATATTACTACCTTGTAAGTGGGGCATCTATACAGTGCTGTCCATGGCATGCATGCCAGCCAGAAGATTTAAGGGGAGAAGACAAGTGTTTCTTTGCTCTAACTTGGCAAGTCTTGTTATTTTTCTCAGCCACACCAAGTAAACTATAAAAATCTTCATTCATTTGTTATTCACACTCCAACTCTGAGTTACATATACAATTTTTACAGGCAAAACAATGAACAATACTACTTCTTCCACAAATAACTTGGGCTGGCTGTCTGCTGCTAAATGGCTTCCTTCACACAGACCTGTGTAATGCTCCATGGCACCACATCCGTCAGAGATCACGCTGCCAAAGTGAGTGTAGGCTATTTAAATATACCTGGATATTCTAGGGACTATTTGTTCTTTTACTATCTGTGTCAAAACACAATGAGGAAAGTGATATGTAGCTTCCAAAGGAGCAAGGTTACTGAATCGCACATGGATTTTGCAGTGGTCTTTAAAAGCCACTAAGCTAGTAAAATGACCTAGCAGGAACTTTAATTACTTAACAACTGTGGCAAATGTTCTCCTTTCCCCAGTTACCTGCAGCACCATTTTTTGCAAACACTATAAAAGACTCTTTGGCAGACTACAACTAGGAGACATATCTGAGATGAAGTACTGGGAGTGTTACTTCATTTTACCAGGAATTTCCCAAGCCTTCTCTGCTGCCACCCACAGTGAATGACTAACTCATGATAAATCATGCAGGCAAGTGCTCTGAGACTTTTGTTTTGCGGACTGCTTTTTTTCTGAGGGGGTAAAAGCACTATCTCTTTACCTATCTGGAAAAAAAAAAAAACCAACAGAACACCACAGTTTGTTGGGAAGCACTTTGACATCTGTTTGAAAGTCACTGTGGAAATGCTAAAATTGCTAGATGTTTGGTGTCTGCTCTCCTTCTCTTTTCGTCCCATTGTCATTTCTTAATTCCTTTGGAGATAAGGACATTATGGCTGTGGTTTCCTCATGACAGCGTTGTATAAAACTGTAGCACGGCATTAAATGTGTTGTGGTATGCAAAATAACAGGGCTGTCTGACCTCACAGAATGGTGTTACTCAGTTTTTAAGACCACTTTGTCCTAAGGAGCCCTGGGTACTTCCTGTTGCTAGACCATCACCTTGGCGTATTTGCTTTGCTAACTGGGTACCTTTTATTAGTTTCTGATGCAGTACAGCGAGTCATTTCTCAGTTTGTGCCTAGCAGAAATGCTATCAGAAGTTCAGTAAACTAGGACCCTCAGAGAATGAAAATTGGTTTTATTTAGATATATGTGTGGAGTTTGGCATTTAAAATACTCCCCAGCAAGAGAAGATTCTAATCTGACTCAACTATATCAGGCCATTTAAGGAGTTAGGGACAGGAAAATCTGACATTATTTTGTGCCTTGTGAAATACTGACTATACATACCTCCATAATTTGGTCTCGGTCTGCGCACACTTAAACAAAATAAAAAATAAAGTGAGTATTTCCTCCTTCAAGATCTGTCTTCTAATCTCATGACACCATTTCACTAGCAGTTACTGGAACAAGCCCTCTGACTTCCTTCTAGCTTTTCATATCAGTGGGAGTGAACACAGATAAATGTTTTTACTGCAGGTAGACTTCCAGTTTTGGTTCATTTTTTTAAAAAAGTTCTTACTCCCAGATTTTGTCATAAAGTGCATTTTCATAGATATGAGATTGAGTACCTGCTCTCTTAGGTAGCCTTGTATCTATTTGGAAAATACAAGGAGTTTCTTGTTACATTTATTGCTTTGTATGTCAGGTGTATATGGGATACAAGAAAATAACCTGAAAGAAATTTAAAACGTAGCATGAGGATGTTACATATATCTAGAGATGTGAGTACATATCCCATGTTCAGCAATGGTACTACTCCTAAAACAGTTGGGAGCACAAGAATTATGATTATTCAGGGACATATTTTCTTTCTGTTGATTTATTCAGTAATCCTTCATCAGTGTCTGACAGTATGAAGCTTTCTTGGCTTATAGAGACTGGGTACGGTGCTGATAAGAAAGCCATGGGTGGCTGGGCTGGGGACAGTATGCCTGTGAAAGGGAAGCCAGTGTGACACCTCTGCAGCTCCTCATGTGTCGCTGCCCTCGCTGCCAGAGGTTTCTGCATAATCATGCCTAACCAGGTGCGTGCGGGCTGTGACTGTACTTCATCAGAGGGGCAATGGAGGAGGTGCTTGCCAAGAGAAAAAAGGTGCATCCGAAAGGATGATGGAGACTGGCTTTGCTCTGGATCAAATATGAGATCAGGCTGTGAGGTGGGAGGGTATGTGCAGAGTGAAACCTGTGCGATACAAACAGGAGACTGCAGAGCTGGGAGAAGGTTTGTGATCTTGATTTCTCTGGCTTTCCTGTTTATTCCCAATGAAGTTGCCCCCTTCTCTCTTCTTCTATTTTGCGGGGAGTATATTCTTGAATCAGCTGAGTTACCAGTTTTCTTCATGGTATGTATTTTATCAGACTAGATATAAGGAAGACATTTTTTACAATGAGGGTGGGGAGGCACTGGGACAGGTTGCCTAGAGAGGTGGTAGATGACTCCCTGGAAACATTCAAGGCCAGGCTGGACGGGGCTCTGAGCGACCTGATCAAGTTGAAGATGTCCCTGCTCATTGCAGGGGGGTTGGGCTAGATGACCTTTAAAGGTCCCTTCCAACCCAAACCATTCTATGATTCTACCCAGGGTTTTACCATTCTTCTGTATACTGCTGAGGTTTAGCATAGCTGCTTAGCGGAGCTGCAATATAAAAAAGGGTGTGTAGACAGCTGAGTTACAACTCATCTTCTTTAGACACCTCAGACCAAACAGTACAGTATGGCTTTCAGCTTTCTGTTACTGATCTGAGAGATGCTTATAAATTTGACAAAGATCACTAATGATCACATCACTATCTTTTGATGACTTTAATGTGAATTTAGTGATCTTGGGCTGATAATTTATAGACTGCCTGTGGTAGAGACACAAACTGAACTTAGACCCCCATGATGAGTCAGAACTGTAACAACGAGATCATTTTCCTTTCAGATCTAAGTGTTAAACTCATTCAATTAATAACAAGAGAATAACACAGTGAGAGGGAGAAAGAGGTGTTTATTGGCTTGCATTTGAATCTTGCAGGACTATGAAAAAATTCCAAGTCACTTTAACAAATTTGCATATCCCAAGTGATGGGAGTGAGCTGTGGAGAGATGCATAAACTCTTATATAGGAGGTGGCATATTTGTTCTGGCACAGGGAGGATCAGAGTTTGGTGATCATGGCCAAGGGCTCAAGCATGTGTCTCTGATGAGATTGAACAACCAAAAACATGGGACTGTTTCTCTTTTGCTGTCCTACTGTTCAATGGTATTGTGAGTCTGCTTCCCTCTTATGGTTTGCAATTCAAAACACAGAGATAGTGATGGATGGTGAAGACATCTGAGAGACTTTAGGCTCTTCTCTCCTGCCATCAGACTGGCTCAGGTTCCTGCAGATCACGCAGCACTTCCCATAGTTTCTCTCAGCAACCAGAGAGAAGGTATTGTGCTCTGCTAGGAAATGCAAACAATAGCTTGTGTAAAATGGTTCCCCACCAAAACCAGTCATCTGAAATGGTCATCAACAGTTGTTCCTGGATTTTCACCATCATTGGTAATTTGTAGTAATGGAAGTTGATGAAGAGTGATGATCTGCCCCAGTATAAGTCATCTCTTAGTCCTTCGGGCACAGATTTTGAGGGGGAGGAATTACATAGTTTGGATAGGTGAGAGTGTTTTATTTTGTTTGTGGTGGGAGCTGCACATTTAACTTTGTCTCAACTCTCTGTTCATACTGATTCAGGTCTGCTGAAACAAAGGGACCTCCCTAGGTCCTGGCCAGAGAGCAAACATCCAAGCAACAAGTGCGTTTGTTAGATTTACTTTACCTTAGTACATCCTGCTATTGTTGAGATGTATAGAGAACAGCACAGACAATTCTTGTTCTTGCTATGCTAGGGGACATGTTAGTGAACTGACTGTTCAGTGTGCCAGGAACAGCCCAGCTGTGGTTCCAGCTGTGTCGAACTCAGGGTTGTTAGGGTGTCTGTCTTACCTGTGGTGTATGTCACAGGCCTGCCCTGCTCCCCTTCCTTTGCTTTCAAAGCTAAATAAGAACTTCTCTATCACATTCGAAGATGTGAGAATAAGGGAGAGTTTTGAGAAGGGTCTTGAAAATGGCTGAGGCTCCACTTCTCTCCTTCGTGGCTGTTGGATCAAGCAATTCTGAGTGAATCGCTCTGGGCAGAATGCCTCCAGGTATTGATGGTAACTCCCACAGCCCCTCTTAGTATGTGATTTAGAGAGGGAAGGCCAGAGTGTAATTTGGACTCTTTCTGCACATGCTGAGGTTTATATAAAGTATGCAGCACTTTTTATGTTAAATTTATTTACACACACAAATACACACACAGAAAATGCTGAATATTCCTCTGCAAGGTCACGCTTAATGTGATATGCACCCATAATTGGAGGACAAACATAGGAAAAAGGGTAGCTTGAGCTGTTATTATATGAATGTGAACTTCATTACTTATCAATACTGTCCAGAGTCTAGAACAGAGCGGTTTTTAACGCAGATGGAAGCAGGCATAAAATCTGATGACTGCACATAGTTAATATAAAGCAAAGCAAGACAGTGGAAGATAATTTAGTCTCTGTTACTTCTTTAATTTTATTTTTCTCTCTATTCTTAAATTGCAAATGCGTGTAAGCATCTGAAAACTGATTGAAATGCAACTCATGAAAACCTCACATTTATATGCCAAGCAGGCATTCCCCAGGTAGGCAGCTCTAATGTGATTGCCCTGAGGTGGAAAGGCCACCCACGATGTGGAAAGAGTAATTTATCTCTGTGCCAGCTCCATCTTTGCCCTCTCTGCTCAGACTGCTGGCACGGTGGCAGGGAGTGCCAGCCGGGATGCTGGTGACCGAATAGGGGCACTTGCTCATTGCCAGCTGTAAACAGGCCTCCTCCCACCCCCCAACGGGGGAAGCCCCCAGCTCATATTGGTATTGCTGCAAAGTGTGAGGGGCTGTGGTCTTGTGGCACTTTATGCACCGTTTTAGTGTTCATAACTGTTTCCAGTTTTAGTCTGGCCTACGGTTTAGGTTGGGCTCTGGGACTGGGCTCAATAACAGCTATCTTGGTGGAGCCCATGATTCCCATATTCAGGGATGTGGAAACAGAAAAAGGGCAGCTCTCAGTACTGGTGGAAGCCCACTTCTTGTCAGCCATACTTGGTTAAGGAAGACTAGTATTGGGGTTTAAGGCTAAGAAAAGTAAACGTGTTGGGGCCCAGGTTTGCCCAAGATTCTTGAAAGCTCGGAGAGATAAGATGGCAGGAGCTTGTGTGTGGTTAGTTTTGTGTTTGTCCCCTGTGCCCTGGAAGGTTCTGGTTTTGGTTTGGGGTTTGGGTTTTTGCTGGAAGAGAAGCCTCCATTGCTCAGGGCATCCCAGGAGGTTCAGAATGCACAAAAGAGCAGTTACAGCCACACTGCACCGGTACCGGTGCACCTAAGCTGTGGTCAGATGGGGTGAAATCTGCAAAAATATTCATTGCATTATTGTAGCATCCTTCAACATTTAAACTTTTGTTTTACAGAAATTCAGGTTGTCTAACAAACTTCAGTAGATATTGTTAATCAGTGACCCAAACCCAGAACTTTTGTTCTGAAAATACTGGATCTTTCTAGATTTATTTTCATACTGAATAGTAAACAAACAGAACACCCTGGGAAACTAATTGGTTCAGATCAGATGGGTATATTTTAGTCTTCTTTTACATTTCTTGCAACTTGATATGTTAAAAATATGTGAAATAGAAAGTGTCTTCTACATAGAGAGCGAGAGAGAGATCCTTCCATTCCTAAAACTGATGGGACAGAATATATTGCTCTCCTGAAACCTTCTCCTGCCCCTTTTCTTCCCAAGGAGAAAATTCATCAAAATCAGCCTGGCTTCATGAGCTGTATTAAGTTTGATCAAAGCATATTTCCAGACAGAAAAAAATACTCTGTCAGAGTGTTGCTGTGTTAGGTATGTATCTGAGTATGCACAGATGCATATTAGCTAGGTTTTCAAACTCTTAAGGGGATTAAGAGCTCAAACTCATTGAAATTCAGGAGTGAGACATTTTGCTTCCTTGGAGATGCAGGCCTTAGATATTTAGATTCCCAGGGGATGCAACCAGGGGAACAGACAGCTCTTAACTTTGACAAGAGTTCTCCATCACTTTTTCTGGGAATATACTCTGTAGAAAAAAGGGTGGTGTTAGTTCTGGATTGAGGAGGCAGGTGAGAGGAGATTTAGGTGCTATTTATGTTCCCTTTTGTGCACCATGTAGGTGCATTTCTGTGATTTTATCAGTGGTTCAATATTATTTTTGACAGTGGTAGCATTGGTTAAATTTGTAACAGGGACTACATTTATAACCATCTTCTATATGCGTATTCCCTCCCATGCAGTTTTCACCTTTGGATCCCCATATCGTGAATTTAAATGCACTAAAAATACATTTGTTTTTCTTAGTTTCCTGCTGCAGGTTCCCCTGAGCTTTACAGGCCACTGCTGAAGTAAAGTCTTTGCAAACACTGCTTTACAAGAATAGTCACACCAAAGCTCTGATCTTGTAGGAGATGGTTAGAAAAAGATGAAGGTGACAATGAGCCTTCACCTGGTTTAATTTTCAAGCTTCTGGCAGGTGGTAATTTAGTGCCTTACTGAGCCAGGGTTTGCATCTGTATCATCACATTTGCTAGTCATCGATGAACCTAATCTTCATTAATTTGTCTAATCCATTTTGGAGCCTTTTTAGGCTTTTGCTCTCTGTACTATTCCCTGGCAAGTTCCACTATGGATGGTGAGTTTTGTTAATATTGTGCCCAAGAGTTTTACTTCTACCCTTCTGGGAGACTTACAGTTGATTTCTTCTGCAGGCAGCGGTGTCCTCCCAGCAGCACGGTAGGTCCAGGGGAACCTGAAGGTGCAGAAATGCCCTGTCTGCAGCACGGGAGCATCACACCACTGCCTCTGCACCACGGCTTCCCTCCCACGGCCTCCTCCATCGTTCATTCACCCTGCAGTGTCACTGGTAAGGTATGCTATAAATAACCAGCAGGATCTAACTGCCAGCTCCCTCTGTAGGCAAAATACCGAGAAACTGCCCAGCCTGTCCCCCCACTACGTGTGTGATGAGAGCCAGCCGGGGAGCGCTGCCCAGCTGTAGCTCTGCACCCCGCAGGGAGGTGCTGGGAAGGGAGAACTCGGTCTGTAGGGTTATGTCTAAGGAACACTTACCTTCTCTTTTCCAAAACCTTAGCACATAATGATAAAACAGGCAGATAAATTAGGGAGCCAAAAATCTCCACTGTTGCCCAGTCTGAAGCTGCTTCCTATCTCTGCACTTGCTGTCTGTGTCTCCGGCCTGTTCTCAAGGGAGCGATGGTTGCTGGCCTGCAGCCCAGCCAGAGACTGCGGGATATGCAGCATCCCACCGATTTACATGGGACCCATGCAGTCAGCGTGGCCAAGAGGCACTGCTGTGGCCTCCAGCCGTCAGAAGGCCCGGAGGGATTGGCAGCACCTTTGGGTCCTTCTGCAATAGCCACAGCGGCTGCACCCATCTCACCAGCACCCATGCTGCACCCCATCAGCACTGCTCTCACCGCTCTCTGCCAGGGAGAAAGTGTAGCTTCTGTCACATTTTAAAGGATTGCAATGGAGAACTCCTTGACTGATGAATTTCTTACACATTTCAGGCTGTTAATTAAAAAACAGAAAACTCCATTAACACGTCCTTAAAGGGCAAGTACTTTGCCTCAGGTCAAATTTAAACAGCTAAGCTACTATGTAAACATCTCCTTGATTGGAAGCTAAGTATTACCGCTGATGACGTTCCTTTTAAGCAACCAAAAGACTTGTCTGTGAACAACTTCCCAGGGTGGCTGGTTTTTTAACCCTATAATTTATTGGATGATACATATTTTGAATTAGTGCAAACACCTTTTATGTGCAGAAAAACAAAACAAGGAATGAAAAAAAGCTACTTTGTTAACTTTTTCCATGTGTTCGTGCTTAAACACACTTTTTAGTATGTTGGTTAAAAATTACCCGCTGAATGTAAAAGATGCTTTCAGAAATTCATGCAGTTTAAGAATTAAATGATCAGGCCAGCTCATAAAAAGAACATTTTGACTTCTGCATTTTTTGTATGCAATTTTTTGCTGTCATGAATGTGATTGTTTCCCTTAAAACAGTAACAATCACGTTTACTGTTTGTTGCTAATGCTAGATTTTCTTCCTCTTTAGTTTCTCAGGATTACAAAAGCTAAAATAAAGAGAAACCTCTTTTAGCTCTCAAAAATAGAGAACTGGCTTAGAGAATTAAAGACAGAGTTCAGAAAGAAAACAACGTTCTACTTTACCTTCTCTCTGACTTGTGTGTTTGGACAGCACAAATACAGTAGTAACAGGAGAACCTATGAGAGTTACACTGATTCCTCCAAATCTTGCCTCAGAAATGAGTCCCAAAGCTCCCTGAAAAGTAATTGGTCTAATTAGGTGGTAGGAAGGAGCTTCTTTAAATTCCTCAGAAATTAAGACGTGTCATCCGCTTAACATCTCAGCATCTGTTACTGCCTCATGCACATTTCTCCACTAAATCAGTCTGAAGGACACTTTCCCGGACCTTTCAAAGAGGGGGGAAAAAAAAACAAACCCAAGCTCTTGAAACAGAGAATAAATTGGCTCTTTCTTCAGCGAGATGAAGCATGTAAGGCATTTCACCCCCTCCTTATTTCTCAGTTTGGTGCACGTTTGCCTGGGTGAGTACAATAATCACTTTGTTAAGTAAAAATACAGGAGGATACAAGCATAACTTTAAATCCTGTAGTAATCCTTACTGATATGGTAATGTTGTCCTGAAATATTTTCCTTGGCAACTGATCCCTGTGCAAATATTACCCTCTGTGTTTATATATTTGGAGTTTTGTTTCAAATGGGCTATTTTGAATCTCTAACAGTCAGTCAGTAGAATGACAACTAATTTATTGTTTCTTGTTTTTTTTTTTAACTTTGCTGTTGTCTGGCAGCAAGTAAGTAACTATTTAATTATGGCTAATTGCTCATGCAGTAGGCATAATTTTAAGACAGAATGTGCTTAGAATACTGGGTAAGGTACCAAGGCACTGGGAAAGTTTCAGACTTGCATGTGTAGAGTAGGGGAGAGGTGTACTGTCATTGCAAGCTGAAAAGGTTAATTTTGCAATGAGGCTGTCTAGAACTGATAGAGATTTTTTGGAGAGATCCTGCTTACTTGTTTTGTTTCTGGTCATTTTGGGTTTTTTTATATATACTCTCTCTGTTTGCTGCTGTGTGATTACTGGCACAGTGGCACGTAGAAGTAATTTTATTTAAAATACCTGTGCAGATATAGTTCTGAAAGTCCATTGCAGCAACTGGGTACGCCACACACTCATAGTATTCCCAAAACAGCTCATGTTTACTGAGAGTCAGGTAACAAAGCCAAATAACTGCCACCTACAAAATGCTTTTCTTGGACTTCTGTTTTGTTTTAATTGCAGTTCAAGCAAATTATGCCCCCTATTTCTTTGATAATGGAGCCAGAAGCACAAACGGGAACATGGCACTTCTCAGCCTTTCGGAGGACACACCTGTTGGTTAGTATTAAAATTACTATGTTTAAATTGTGAAACTGGGGCTGCTTGCTGTTTTGATTAGCAACATATATTTTGTTGTAGGTTGTTGCTATATACTGTGGTCTTACATATTTTTCTCTCAAGCTTTTAACTGGCCTCAATTTAAAATGACATGTTTGAATTGTAGCTGTAATTTAAAACAAGATTTTAGCTCCCCTTGTCTTGGTCCACCAATCTATTCGAAGCATCGGAGCACAGACCTTTGAGGTCAGAAAGAAATTCATGGTGGTGAGGGACTTCTTACCAATTCTGTAAATGCTTATGAGAAGAAAGCCTAGTTGCTAGTAATTTTATCAGCCTTGGTAAAAGCAAGCTGTGCATTGAAAAGTAGCAGAGGCATGATTTTCTTTAAACAGTCATCGCATTTTTCATGTTTATGGTACAAATGGTAGACAATGCTTCTACTTGGAGTGAAAATTGCTTTGTTTAAATAACTGATGTTTTTAAAATAGGTTTAGTTTTGGTTCATTGAAAATTCAAAAATTGATAACATTTCTCAGCTATCAGCATTTTGAGGTAGGTCTATTTATGCTTCTTTTAAGTGTAGTTGCATTAAGAAAAATTAAATAAGAACGAAAAGAATTAAATAAGAACAATACTGATTTACAATCAGTATTTTCCATGGGGGAAGAATAATTTCCTAACATTTTTTAAAAAGTATGTAAAATATATTACACCACCTTTTCTTCAAACATTGCACTGAGGTTTTGTATAGAATTTGTTCCTGTTTGTCTGTAGCTGTTACAGGCTAAATCGGAAAAGTATTTAGCTATTGCAAATTGAGTATGAGAGCACCCATTTATTAGCTGCCTCATGCATAGAGAAGAGAGATGGCTGCACGGAGAGGTGCACCCAAAACCCTCCCCTCCCAGGGCTTAGGCAGCTGGGGGAGGCGAAGGTGAGGGAAGGATCCAGAGGGCACAGCCTCCTGTGGAAGACCAATGCTGCCGCCTTTGCCCTCCTAAACATGACCAGGGTCACTCACTGCTTTGGGAAGCAGCTGCCTGGGGTTTGTTCAAAGTCTCCATTTCTGGCCCAATGGTGTTAACACCAGCCAAGATCCACACCGGGCATGCAAGGGGGTGGGGATAGGGTGATTAGGAAGCAGTGACTTCTCTTTTGCCTGCCCAACTGGAGAAGAGGAGGAGGGGAAGGCAGCACATAGCATAGAAGTGACGCATCTAGGCGATGAACTTGAAAAGAGCTTGCTTATGATGCAGCAGGGATTTGCTATAAGCTTGGCCAAGCTTAGGTGGAAACCTTAGCTGAAGACCAACAGTAATGTAGTGGCACTTGCAATAGCCAGAAGCAGACCAAGGAGATGCAATTTTTGCTGTACTTCTGCCTGGATTCACATGGAAACCACACTTGCTCAGCCTTGGTGATCTGGACAGCTCTGCTGATTGCTGGAGTAAGATTAACCAGTGGAACCGCTTGCGTAATAGTGTAGATAAGGCTTGTAATGCCAGATAGCCACAAAATGGGACCCAGACTCAGTTTGTTTGGGGTGGTGTTCACCAACTCCACCGCTCAAGCCGCAGTACAATTCCCTTGCCATCAAACTCCCATCCCCTGATGTGGTGCCAGCTTGCAGGCATTTACAGAGCATCAGCCTCTCCCTGCCAGCGCTGGGAGCATCCAACCACCTGTGTGGGATGGGGAGCTAAAGATGGCACAGAGCTGCAGCACAGTCAAAAATGTCCTTCCTCTCAGGACCACAGTGCCACATGGTCTCTCAGATGACAGCACTCCCTGCAGCAGCAAAAGTACAGCAGTAATTTTGCAGCACTGGGATGCAGCGCCTGTGATCTGGGGCTCTAGGCAGGCAGAAAAGGAGAGTGTGCATGCCTCGACAGCGAAACAGCAGTGCAAGGGATCAGAGCCTGTGTTAGCGTTCTTGTAACTAGCCTGAGTAAGAATAATGACAAATATGTGATGGGCTTTTGCATGTGCATTTGCAACCAGGCTAGGTACGTAGAGGTCCCTGGAGAGTTTATTCTTTGGTTGCAGCAGTGATAAAGCTCAAGCTGATCCGTCTTCAGTGCTGCTGTGCCTCATGCCCTCTGGGTTCATCCAGAATGTGTTTATATGTATTTCCATTAGCTGGCTTGTACTTCTAATTTGCTGTATAAATGTGCCTTAAAAGACAAGAGAGAAGTAGCTTCTGGCTTAAAGCTCCAAGGGTGCCATCAACAGCATTTCTCTGAAGTGAAAGGTTAGGAAGTGTGGAGTTTAGGCTTTTGCAAAAGGCCTAGAGAAACCCTAGGGAAAGGGAGATAAGACCTTACTTTCAAGAAGTCCAAATGTGGTAGCTTTGCCACGCAGCTGCCAGTGCTTCTTTGAGCTAATTCCCAGAACACTTTGACTAAAAGCTGTCAGTACTGCAGGGTCCTTTCTTCTGAAAGCACTTTGGGCAGTTCCCTTGGGACGTGGCTGCTTCAGGTTTGCTCAATGCAAGCTGCTGCTGCTACCCACTGCCCATGTCAGCACAGCCACTCCTTAGGGATGCTTTGGCAGGGAGGCTCCCAGAGGAGGGCACGAACGACACCGGCACTTCTGTGCTGCAGTGCTGAGTGTGCATTCAGTTTTGCACAGGGTGAGAGGACCAGTGGTTGCATCAGACCGCAGTCAGAACTTCATGCCAGAGCTCAGTGAGGGCTCACACACTGCCTGTGCTAAATGGCTACCAGGCTGGCCCTTTCCTGTGGCCCCAGTGATGGGTCTCGCACCGTAGAGGAGGCGACTACTCTTCATCCCTTTTCCCCAATCTCCTCCAGAAGGAGAAGGAATCTGGTCTCCTGTGTCTGTGTGCAGTCTCAAGCACCCAGACTCCAGCAGTCATCTGGACATCACACATCCACTCATCTTTCAGTTTGAGCAGGATGATCAATGACAAAACAGGGGAATTAAAACTTCTGTGTGTTTGATTCTGGATGGCTTCACTCAAGCTTAGGTGCTGCAAAAATGGGCAGGTTGCCACTAGGTCTTCCCTGTGCTTAAAATTTGGAGTCATAGACAGGATGCTTTTCTTGACAGCAGCCAGTGTCTGATCTGAGCAATGCCATGGCCAGCAGCTTTAATAAACCTCCAGGAATTTTACAGTCTTTGGCCCCACTGAGATTACAAGCAGTTGGCAAAGTGGTGTGTGTTAGTTATATTCCCAGGCATCTGTAGGCAAGGGACATGTGACATTTTGGAGCACCGAAAAGAGATGATGGATTCTCTGTGTGACTGTAGAAAGAGAAATTGCAGTGCTTGCAGCTGCATGAACGCATCAAATTCAAGAAAATCACATTATCATGCTCATATCATCCATAACTTGGCCTTCTTTTCCCTTGTGCAATTTTGCTTGCTTACAGATAGTTGTAATCTACCAAGTTACATATATTGTGACATAAGTTATCATAAAACCAGCAAATACTATTTCTGTGTGAAAGCTTTAAAATGTCTGCAGATTCCCATATCCCATTTATTGCTGCAGAGCCTGAGACCCCTCGAGGTAAGAAGGGCCAGAACAGCAGCCCCTTCCAGAGCCAGGTTTAAGAAGAATGGGAAAAGTTACAAACTGAAATAGCGGTTGCAGTTTGTGTGGCTGTTTGGCAGGGCAGGTGGGTGATTAGCTTTTTGCAAAGAATTGCCTGTGTACGTACAAAAATGTACATGTGCTCCCAATCAAGGTCTTAAGTCATGTGTGGGATGCTATTTCAGGTTGTTTGTTTCACCTTACCTCACTAATCCCTGTAAGCCCTCATAGTGGGGACAGAATGGGACTGAGAACAGCTGCAGTGCAAGGGATTGAAGTGTATTCAGAAGGCCTATATTCATTACCCTCTCAAAGCCCAAACATCATCTGTGCTCTGGAGATCTTTGCATGCCTCTCATCCTTGCGTTTTTCCTTTTCTGTTTCTCCCCATGCCCCCAAGTATGCACTCACCCCCCCCCCTTCAATGCCAGTTTGCAGTGACAGTTCTTTGATCAAAGCTACAGCTGCCAGCTGCCTACCACTGGCTGATGGACCACTTCAGGTCGCTCCATCCTTCAAGCTTTGCCTGTTGTTCCTACACGCCCCTGGCCTTGTTTCTTCCCATCATTCACAGCCAGTTGTTGGAGAGCCCTCTTGTCCCCTCTGGTGGTACCCATCGTTCCTTCTCTGTTTCTATCACCCTGATCCAAATGATGCTCCCCAAACTGGTGACAGTCCCTGCTAATGTGTTTCCTGGTCCTTCCTTCAGCGCTCAGCGATCCCACCTTGGCACTCTGCCATCTCTCTGTGTTTCTATATTTCATCCATCACAGACATAGTAGCTGAACCCGGAAGGAATTTTTTCTGCCCACAATTTATTGTCAGCGCTCCTTGTCACAAAAAATAGCTTAGTGAAAGAATTAACACACTTCTTTTTTTAAATAATAATTCCTTTCTGACTAGAAAGGACACGGATGTGGACAATTTAGGCCAAGCTGTATCTTGAAATCTAGAGACCCACCAAGACCTCACATCCAGATGACTCCAGAAAGGCCAAATTTTTGAAGTGCAAAAATATTCAACTTTTTGCAGAAACTAAAATCTCCCCCCTACGAAAACTAGGAGTTACCAGAAGAAAACTGTAAAACACAGCCTGCCTTCTGCATCACTGCAGCAGAGCTAACACTGCACAAAACGGAGCCCCCCTGCAAAGCACAGCACTGCACAGAGATGCACTGATGACTCGCAGGTGTTACAGCCTTCGCTTTTGTTTTTGTTCTTCTAATAGAAACTGCAGATACATCAGAAAATTGCCCTCAGATGGCTTCTCCTTGGAGTTGGTTGCTGTGGGTGCCGTGGGGACCCGTTGCTGCTGCCCGTGGGGTGGTGTTTCGGGCCCCATGCTGAGCGCTTGCTGCTGTACCCCTCTCTCCCTGCCGCAGGCGCTTGCAGCTGTGGGGCTTGTTTTGGCTGTAGCAGCCGTGACTTTTGGGCTGCCGATCCTGGCCATGTCTCCGCTTTGCCAGCCAGCGCGGTGTGCTGGGGTGCAGGGAGGGAGCAGGAGTTGCCCGGGCATGGTCAGGAAGGAGCAGTAGCTGGTAGTGAATGGGAAAGGAGCCATTTTTGAGGTAGTTTTGATGTGTGGTCCACGTCCTCCCAGAGCCTGAGCTCCCCTTTGCTTGGGGTGAGCTTGGAGTGTAAAACAGCCATTTGTAGGCTTTGTGTTAACTGTCCATCACCTTTCCTGGTGGGGAAATGGTCCTTTGGCTGAGATAGGTGGACAGCAGGCGCATAACCCCGGGCAAGATGGTATTTGCTGTGACATTGGGAACAGAGGTGTCCTTTCCTGGGAGCATGGCCATGGATGTCCCTCTCAGCATCTTGTTAACAGATGTCAGCTGTGGTAGCAAAGGACAACAGGGGGACTGAGCATGAGTTTGAAATGTGCTTGGCTTGTCTAACTTGGCAGGGAGGGGATTTGATTGCTGAGTGTCGCACAGCAGAGAGGGAGAGCGTGTCTTCAGGGAGTGGGCAAAACCAGCCCCAGAGCTCATGGACAGAGGCTGCCCATGAATAAATTTAAGTCACAAATGAAGTAAAATGGAGAAATGTCATCATGGGGCAGACATTCAGCCTGAGTGGCAGGAGCAAAGAGCAAATGACTTTTAAGATGGAATAGGAAAATGGAGTGAAAGCCTGGCATGACTCCTGGGAAGCAGCCATAGCAGGGAGCAGTGTGCAGCTCCCTGGGACTTCCCCATCCTAGCCTGCTGCACCATTCCCTAGGTACTCAAAGCATCCAGCTCTTCTGACTGGGGCCCTTACACAGCACTTGCCATATCTCTGGGTACACTCTTCTATTCCCTTATCTTTCTGGCAGGAGGAGGCTGCTTACTTGGTACTCACTGATAAGATTTTAGCTGGGTTTTTTTTCATTTATTTCCTTTTCAGCAAGTGGAGGCAGCACACTGAGAGGAGATTTTTAATTGGCATGAACACTGTGCTGAGAAGTGTTCCCAGGGGTGTTAATGATATGGAGAGTACTGTGCAGTGAAATTACAATTCAGAAAAAATTAGGAATTATAATGAGCTAGAAAAGAAATTTTGATCCACAATCCAATTTAAAAGGCACACAAGTGTCCTGTATTATGAAAAATGAGGAAGTATCAGCTTTAGCTAGGAAGCAAACAGTCCAGTGTAAAGATCAATGATGTCCTTCATTACTACCTCAGCAATCTCAGCATGTACCAATATCAATGCTTTTTCTCACATTTAGCAGCAAGAAAATTCCTGTTTTCCTTATAAGAAAATTCCTAGAAAAAGGTAGGAGAGAAAATTGTGAGATAGGAAGAACAAGCGCAAGTTCAAATGTGCTCAGCTAAACTTTCACAGTCTACTCTTCTCTAGCACATGCCCTGCGATCCCTGAGGAATAGTTTGCAGTTTGTGTACTACCAGCATTGGTAGCTCAGGGCAGCCCTAGTCACAGCACGAGACCTTGTGCCTGGTTGTTGCCTGCAGGCTCCGAGAGACCCCAGATGCGGGTTGTGGTGTCCATCCTATTTCTCCACTGCACAGGCAGCACTCCTCCATGGCTGCGGCAGACATCTCCATTAACTAGAAACAGGCAGGACAGGCAGCGGTATATAGAGTGGAAGGGACATGAAAAGTGAAGAAGAAGGGGAGAAAAGCAACTAAGAAGTAAAAATCTCTAGTGACTGAAAAAGGCTGAAGAAAAGCAGTGTATTGGTAATGATGTCAGTGAAGTGCTGACAATTGACACCTTAATTCTTCATTGGGCTCCAGCTGTGATATTAAGACAACACTTTTGAAAAACAAAAATAAATGCAGTCAGTGCTGGTGCTGCAGAACCTTCAACAGTATTGAAATTTCTGTCTGTTATGTAGACAGCTATATCAGGAGGCATTTGTCCTTTCAGGACACTGTTTTATATCAGCCTCAATTTATTCCTCTCCTTGCATTTCTTTGTAGTTACACAGTTCAGTTGTTACAATCAGAGAAGTGTCTCATCATACCGCTCTTTTTTAATTTGGGGGGATCTCAGTTACAGATGTCTTGGTATTATCTCCTCTCTTTTGTAGGAAAAGTCCAAGAAAAATCTGGAAAATGTTTTGTAGTTTTGTGAACCTGTTTTGCAAATCTTGACTATTTGTTGGCTGGCTGAGCCAGCTGGTAATAGGGTCTGTTGTTTGTGCTCCTATGGACCCATTGGTTTTTGCAACATGAACATTTTTCTGTACAAAGTTGCCCAAATATTGCCCTGGTAATTATCTTAAGAGAGTTTACTCATAAGTAAGCACAGATCCCACGTGGCTTGGCATAATCTCTTGCTATACAAAGAAGACAGCCATGTTTTCTAAATATCATCGCTGATGCCTGGACATTGCACATCCATTAAGCCTGCTGATCTGTTTGCTTCGCATTTTGCATGCCAAGGAATAAGCAAATGAGGAGCAAAAGGTTGCATTGCAATACTGAGGGAACATTCAAGAAGCTGACCTGTCAGTGCTGTGGGCAGGACCTCAACCAAAGCTCTAGAGTTAAACAGAAGCTTATGGATCTTGTCAGTGAAAAACCACTGCCACTGCAGAGAGGATATAAGAAAAAGATTATGACTTTTGAGTACAGAATTAAAAATCTCTCAAATGCAGGGCCAGAGTACTGGAGTCTTCTGAGTTCCCTTTAACAGCGTTCTTCCTTAACTTTGTGCTAACTTTCTCAGCAGGGACCCTTCCATCATATCTTTGTGTCCCATGCACGAGCAAAACTCACTACTAACCAGTGGGTTGCTTGGCTACAGTATTTCCAGTGCAGAGAACTTTGTTAGCTGTAAAGCAGAGTTTCTGTTCCAAACCTTTGCAACCTGAATATCTCAGGTAACTTACCCAAGGCACAGCAGATTGGAAGGAAACAACAACAGTGGTTTATATTTCAGGCTTAGTTAACTGATATTTGTAAAGTGCTTGAAGTTATTTGGATGAAGATAGTAATGCACAGTAGAATGACAGACGTATAAGGTTAAAAAAATAATACTAATAAACCCTCACCATGTTTTGAAATCGTGGGTGTTATAACTCCCCCAGGAAGTATCACTTCTAATAAACAAAGTCAGTTTACTGGAAAAACTGACACCAACTTCTTAAATGTTTAAAAATAGAAATAACTTCCCTAGCTTGTGAAAGAAATCCATTGATGAGTTAAGAGAATTTATTCATTGTTATGAACATAAGCGGGTGTGTCAAGTAGACAATTTAATGAGAGGGAGCTAATGAGGGGGAGTGAAGTAGGAAAGATAAATTTTGCATCTGTTAGTTCTGAAAGTGGAAAAGTCTGCAAATGTCCTTGCATCTCGTGAGCTTCAGAGCTTGGGTCCAGTCTTGTAGGAGCACTGCCTTCAGTTGCCGGATCATCTGCCTGCTAGTTTGCAATTTCATTGTTCCCGTAGAGCAGAGGTGTGTGAGGGCCTTTTAGTACTGCTGAAATTGTTGCCCAGTTGTACAACAGCATCACTTCTGACTCACCTGGACTGAGAGTTGGTCAAGAGCTTGTCATTTATATAAATACTATGATGTGAACAATATTGATCTAGATGCAGTTCCACAGGAAAGAGCCTGAAGTGAGAGAAAGCAGCACTGATAAACTCAGTTTAACCAGTAGGCTAAAAAGTGGCAATCAGGACTATTGAACCGTCTACTTATCCGTATTTCTCAGTAAGTGGGCTTGAGTCACAAAAGCTTTGCCTGCCTCAGGGTAGTTAAGTTCCTTAGGAACAGAGGAGTGAAATACTCACCTGTTGAAGCAGTCACAGGGAAATGCTCTTGAATGCCATTTTTTCAGGTACTCATGTGTACACTCTGAATGGAACTGATCCAGAAGGAGATCCCGTGACATATGGCTTGGCTTATGAAGCTGGATCAAGACGCTACTTTTCTGTTGACGAAAACCTTGGAAACGTTACGCTGATTGAGGAGCTTGACAGAGAGGTACAATGAAATGACACCACTCCATGTGTTTGTGGAATTTCCTTCAGTTTAATTCGATCTGTGGCTTGGAGGGACAATGCCAACTTATTTGCCCCTGAAACATGTAATATACTTTGCAATTCTGAGACATTATACTTCACCCATCACGTTGTTTTCCAGTTGACTTGTGCCACTGACACTGCTATCAAATTTTTTGGCAGCTGTCTGACCAGCTTTTGCCAAAAAAGAATTTTACTCTTTATTCCTATCTTCCTCCACCTGCACCCCATCAAGAGGTTAGGGACAGTTACAGTCCTCTAATCCTCAGACAGGGGACTCTCCTGTCCTTAGGAGGAAGTAGAGATTTGTGTAAGCACTGTTCCAGGACAATTCTCTGGTTACATCATAGCCCTTCAGCCCATGTAACCATGTGGGTTAAAGATGTTCCCAGCAATACTGGCCTAAAGGCAGCCTTACTCTCAGACCACAGGCATTGAACCCTTCATGTCATGCAGAGAAGGGTACACAGTACTTAGTAAACCCTTCAAAATACTGTATACTGAGACAGAAGAATTTGGAACCAATCATGCCTTTTTAGGGAGTGTTTCTTGAAAAAGATGACTGACTTTCACTAGCACTTTACAGGACAAGAGGGATTCCCAGACCAACCATCTCTTCACAGTAGCCACAGAAAGTCCAAGGAGCCCCGCAGATGGAGCTTCTGAGGGGTCTTCCTAGCCTCTGCTGTGATTGCTTTGTGGTATTAGTTGTTACTTTTCTACCTGCTGAGACACATTTAAATCTCCATCCCTTTTCCAATCAGGGCGAACACCATCTCTCTAACAAAGGAATTTTCTTGGTTTGCAGAAGGAAGATGAGATTGAAGTTATTGTCAGTATTTCAGATGGCCTCAGTACAGTAAGTATTTAGTGATGCTGTGGCTTGTCAAACTGTCATACCTCCTCCTATTGAATTACCTTGCAGAGACTATCTCGTTTTATCAGAAAATATAATCTCATTAGAGTCTTACCTCCCATTTCAAGAGCCACTGAACTCCCAGTAACTCAAGTCTCACTCCAGCTCCTTGCTCAGCTATTTGAGGATAATTACAATGGAGTGTGAACTGAAAGACTGTCTTAGTGGCCTGCAGAGTTACAGCAGCTTCCTATGAAGTGTCACTGTCAGCTCAGTAGGATTCATACCTAAGAAAGATCTGGAGGCTTTTTGGAGAAATGCATGATGTTATAGGAACTAGTGCTGGACACTCTAGAGCTGACTGTCCCTCCACCCCCACCATATTTCTCTAGCAGGACGTTAAGAAGATTTGCTTAGACTAAAGTGATGGGGGTTTTCTTGTCTGCTGCTGAATAAAGCTTTGATCATCTCTAATCATTAAGGACTTATCTGAGGCATTGCACAAGCATCCAGTCCTAGTTCTACAAATTCTCTTAGCATTTTCAGTTTACGGAGGGATGCTCTCACAGCCAGGATATTAGTCTGCCAATAAGAGGACCTGGGCTTCATCACTAGAGGTGCCACAAAAGTGGGACCCTCTTACTATCCACAAGACTGGATAACTCTAGAGTTCTTCCTCATCTCAAACAAATTAATTGAGTTTACTACAACAAATACTTGGGAGGTGCCAGCATCCTACAGGCACAACTGCCCCAGCAATCTCTGTAAAGAGGGAATAATGGGATCGAATCCACATGTCCACTTGCGAACAACTGAGAAGTTTTGTTGGTCAAATATGTTTGCTTCTGTATTTTTTGAAAGACAACGCACATTTTGTTCAAGATGGATTGTTACATATTAGTAGCATGTATTTGTACATCCAAATTATGCATGCTGTTAACCTAGCATCATGATATCAAATGAGGCATTAATGAATGCTCTTGGCTGTCAGGTACCAACTTTTACAGTATTTTATGTACTCTGATAAAGTACATCATGGTATCTTGAATGCCATAAAGAAGAAGACTTTTGAAAATCAGCCCTAATCTGTAATTTATAAAGTACTCTGAGACTCCTTATTTAGTGTGGAGTTATCTGGGTGTTCTCCACGAAGCAAATTCTTCTGGATTATGGGATTTTCTGTATTTTCATTTATGTGCTCAGTTTTGGTAGTGCAAAGATATTCTGTTACAATATAACTTTTCATTGCCTTTGACTACACCTTAGTAGGCAAACAAACAGGTACATTTTGAAAATTAGCTTGAGTCATAATATGTTTTTCATATTCTACTTCAGGTTTCTGAAAAAGTCAGGATCCTTGTAATGGACGCCAATGATGAGAGCCCGGAGTTCATCAATACACCTTACATAGTCCAAGTCCCAGAGGTTGGTGAAGTTCCTTTGCATACTGGAAGTATATTTCAATAGGATGTAAAGAGGAGCTAATATGTTTTCAGTAAAATAACAAGATGTGTAGGACTAACTTGCATTCTTATGTTTCAGGGTTTGGGTAGCTATTTAATATTCACTGCAAACTTAGGGAATAAGTCTGTAGGTACTTAAGGTGTGCTATTTTGTGAGTAAGCTCCAAGATGTGAGTCATTGTGAGTTTTTAGAATTTACTTCAGTGGGAATGGGATGTGCTCTGTCTTAGCTGAGATTTTCTGTCATTTTTATTCTAAAAAGCATTTCTTCCTTCTTGTTCTTCTCCAATTTCCTCCATTTTTAATCTCTCCCCTCTTCTTTTTCTGCTCTTTGGTTCCCTCAATGCATTTATATTCTTTCTACCATCACACTCTTTTTCTGCCTTCTTGCATGCTCATGTTTCATTTCTTCTTAGTCACCTGGTTTTCCACTTCTGTGTGACTCTGGTAACTTTCTTGTCACAGAACACTCCCTCTGGCAGCAGTATCTTTAAGATTGAGGCAGTGGACAAAGACACAGGTTCTGGAGGAAGTATCACCTACTTCTTGCAGGTAAGGTATTGCCTGTATCTTCAAAAATCATCTCTTATTTACTGAGATCTCAGAAATCAGGTTAAAAAAAGATTTTGAGGGTTGAGCCTGCTACTAGTGTCTATAGGACCAAGTTTGTACCATGCAAAACGGATATTGTCCGATTGCAAGCAGCCAAGTGCAGTCCAGCAGGCAGAAGAGAAGCTGGAGTTGTCACTGTCACTCCTATGCTTGTCAGCAGGACTCCCCACAGCAGGGCTCTTGTTGGCTCTCTCTTTGGAGTGACCAGGAGAGCGAGTCTAACTTGTAACGTTTTGTGCATATGGGATTTCTAAAGCAAGAAATAGCTTTCTTTAGAAAGCAAAATGCACTGGAAACCCAAATCCACACTTTAGTGTAGCAGGCTGGTGCATAGTTGAGACCTGGATCACAGTATGAAATATGAGGTACTAAGCCTTCTCACTGACAAAGCCGTGGCTGCTTGAAACCAGCCTTTCAGTTATTGCCAGCTGGTGAAGAACCGAAAGGGCACCGTATTTAAAGGTGAATTTCTGTATTACAGACCTTCTGCATGCCAAAAGGACAACTTTTTGCATTATGTCCTTCAAATTCCTTCTTCCTACAAGCAGCTTCATCCAGATTAGCTGCAGTTCCCCTTATTCAAGGAAAAAAAAAAAAGCCAATTTGTTGCAATATTTACTTTAGGTACAAATATGGGAACAAGCTGGAAGATATTTACATAGCACTAAAGCTAATCCTGTTAAGAGCTTGGGCATACTGTGAAACAACACCTTGAGTGCCTTGTTGAAATTTAGTTTTGATTTCACCTGTTATGATCAATTTAAAATACAGTATGCGCAGGATTCAATTTTGCACAGGGCTTTTTCCAATAAACTGATAGACTATGAAACCAAGGAACAGCAATTTCAAATTTCTATGTAGGCAGGTGGTGATGTCTACTGAAAAGGCCAAGGTTATCTGGCGGTGGCGATTGTGTATGGATACCCAAATGGAAGTGTGTTTACAGATATCTCCAGTCCAGAAGAATGGAGGGAAACATTTTTTAGGCCTTTTTGGAAATCAGATGTCTTTTAAGTTTTATTTGTATATCGCAAAAATCTCCAAAACACCACTCTAGTGACAATAATCTATGCATGCAAACTTCTTGCTTTTTATTAAGCCAGTAGAACTTTGAAACACTAAGGGATAACATCTTTTTTCTTCTTCCTTTTCCCCTCATCTTTTTTTCTGTTAAGCCTCTCTGCCTCTTTCCATGCAATGAACTGTGTTAACCAAAGTTTAAGGCTTCACAATGAAATACTAAAAGATTAAAAAAATCTACATTGCAGGTAACTGATTTATTCTGAATAATGAGGGACTTGTGGTTGGTTCATGAATTGTTCATAAACACACAGAGGTAAAATTCATCAAATGCATTATTCACCCAAACTGTGTCATTTTTCTAGTCTTTTCCCTTAGCAGATGAAATAAAAGATGAATCCCTACGGCAATCTTATTTCCATACCTGTAATCTCTCACTGTTTCTTCTTTTCTTTTCTTCTAGAACATCCATGCTAATAGGTTTACAATAGACCGTCACAGTGGTGTCCTGCGCATCAAAACAGGGGTCACCCTGGACTATGAGAAATCAAGAACACATTTTGTCATCGTTGTAGCCAAGGTATAAGGCTTTTTTTTTTTTTTTTTTGTATTTGAGTAGGACTGATTAGTCTGAATAGAAGTGTGACTCAAAGGGTTGCTGAAACATGAAGCATAATATTGAGGCAGCAGTCACTCCCTCCGTAACATCTGGAGGTCTGGAGGCTAACATGGAAAAGCGCAGGAGGAAAGGTGACCGGTATCTGCTGCTGAACAACATCTGGAGGCATTTGGAAGTGGGCTTCCCACATTTCACTCAGGCCCCAGTGCCAGGATAGTGAGCCCCACTGCAGAAAGTCACCTGTGCATTTTGAGAGTCACCTAGAAGTGAAGGGTGTATGCAGACCCGGCTTCAAGAAGCATCAGCCTTTGGGCAAATGCAAGTGCTCAGGGCTCCCCTGTGCTGCCCAAGGCATGGCCCTGCCGCATCAAGGGCAAACCCCTGGCAGGCAGGCAGTGCAGGTTGCAGTCATTAGCCACAGTAAGGCACAGGGCACAGCTGGACTCAGTGCAGCACAAGTGACGGACTTCTTTTCTGGAAATAACTGTGGATGTTTCTTTCTTTCACTTCTCTGCTGCCTTGTGGCAGGAGCTTATTCAAATCCTGCAAACATTGCTGCACATCCCTTCTTGCCACTGTCATTCTCAACAGTGCTGCGCCTGTGGCACAGTTGAGGATTCATAGCAGACATTAAAAGTGTATGGATTCTGAAGTAAAGTCTCTCAGGATCCTCTGGGGACCTGACATACAGAGAGAGTTGTATGAGTGGAACGAGGACGATTTTGCTGTTACTTATGGGGACTTTGAGTTTCTCGTGTTCTATGAAAAACATATGGATCTTTTTATGTATTTATTTAGCCAGGGTTCATTTGAGGAGAAATAACAAAATTTGGCTTAAATGCTGCCTTTGGGGCAGTAAGGAGGAAGAAAATGAGCATATCTTTTCCAAAAAATTGAATTTTTAGAATTGGTACCGCAGACATGCTGAACAGTTCACACTTTTATGCACCAGCATGACTACTGACCTCCAGCTGGTGCTCTGAGACTGAGGGTGTTAAAAGCTTCTGAAATTGTGAGTCATCTTTCTAATTGGCTCTGCTGTATCAGTAGCACAGAGTTGATTGTAGTCAAGTCCCCAGAAACTGTTTATACATTGTGGCTATCTAACAGTTCTTGGCTGCACAGCTCCTCTGTGCTTTCACTTTATCATATAAGAGTCCCTGGGAGACTGATCATGTGCACTGTTTAATTTCCCCCTAGAAATGCACTGCCTTGCTACTGCACATTGTCTTGTGTTTATGACAAGACTATATGTGGGATGAAAAGCTGTAGACTTTAGTCACTAACTTTTTGCATCAGTTTCTAGCATTCTTTTTTCCTGCAAAAAACTTGAATTCCCTGTCCTCTATGTTGTTGATAAAAGATGATGTATGACTGCATATATTGGCACAACCACTTTTAATATAAGAGATTACTTCTGAGACACTACAAGCTGTCTTCCTAATCAGAGAGGGAGCAGGGCAAATGGAAAAGAGAAGGGAATAGGGTAGCAGAGATTAATCTGTATGTTGAGAGAGAGAAGGGATTCCTAGGACCGTGCTTCTGAAGGCTCATGAGGTGCAGGCAATCATAGA
>NW_009605389.1:11456-23547 GCF_000690535.1 Cariama cristata | reverse complement strand
TGGCATCCCTTCCCTCCAGCGTGTCAGCCGCACCACCCAGCTTGGTGTCGGCAAACTTGCTGAGGGTGCACTCCATCCCACTGTCCATGTCACCGACAAAGATTTTAAATAATACTGGTCCCAATACAGACACCTGAGAAATGCCACTCATCACCCGTCTCCACCCAGACATCTGGCTGTTGACCGCAACTCTTTGAGTGCAACCATCCAGCCAGTTCCTTATCTGTTGAGTCCACCCACCAAATCCATGTCTCTCCATTTCAGAGACAAGGATGTTGTGTGGGACAGTATCAAGTGCTTTCCACAAGACCAGGCAGATGACATCAGTCACTCTTCCCTTATCCACCAGTGCTATAATCCCATTGTAGAAGGCCACAAAATTTGTCAGGCGAAATTTGCCCTTAGTGAAGCCATGTTGGCTGTCCAGCACAGTCCTAGCCCTGGTCCAGAGCAATGCAGGTGTACTGACTTCATCATGCCATCAGCAGCAGCATCTTACCTGGTGTGAAGAAGCCTGAGGAACCCCGACAGAGTCAATGGCTCTTTCCATGCCTTGAGATTGCCATTCATGATCAGTTATACTGTGACCCTCTTTTACGCTCTCATTAGTCCTTGTCAGAAGCACTGCCATGTGAGGCTGTGCACAGAGACCCAGTCTCTTCTCCAACCTTTGACTAACTGGTCATAACACTTTGACATTTTCTCCTGCTTCTATAAGGAAAGAGGTAAAACATCAAAATCAACGTGACTACCTATTGTCCACAATGTCCGAGTTGGCAGTTTTGTCCGTTATACTTCAAACTTCTGAGGCAGGAGATATAAAAGGAAAGCCCTGTTCCCTGGGTCACTGCCCTGAGAGGTATTACCCTCATCACTGGGACACTGTGAAGTTAGAGCCTGCTCACCGAGTTACCTTCCACTGTGTTCATTTCGAACACATCCTTTGCAGAAGATTTGTCCCCTGCCATCTGTCACGGGCAGCACTTTGTTTCCATGACTTAGGAAACAAGGTGCTCAGACCTTCTTTTGGAGAATGCACGAAACTGAATGTTCCCATAACCTGACATCAACCCTGCCAGACAGCTGACTATCTTTGCTAGGTCTGTGAGGCCACGATGAAATCCACTGATATTCCCTGGTAATTACCTGTCTCCTGCCTGTTCACTAGCCGGACAATAGACTGGAAACGCTCAGGAGATCAGATTTCCTATATCACTATCACCTACTTTAATAACCACTGCGTCTTCTGAACATAGGAAGAAATATTGATTTTGAGATCATGGGCTTAAGCATCCCTCCAGTGTCACTTTCCAACCTGCCAAGTGCATTCTGTTTTTTAATAACAGAAATTACAGTCTCCTTTGTCACTCTCCGCCTCCAATAAGTGCTTTGTAGTGACTCTAGCTGAGACCAAGATAACTCCTCTGGCTTTTTCACAGGTATTACATGATGCATCAGATATGGCTTGGAAGGCCATGGTCTCTGCAACTTTAACAAGATCTTCCAGTCTTTGTATCTCCAGAAGGAGATGAAATCCCTGGTTGCAGACATGCCGTTTGATGGCATTATTTATTGTCGTTTAAACTCAGCAAGTTCCTAAATTATGTGTTTTAACTCAAACTGACTGGTTGCTTTGGGGCTGAAGTCCAGTACCGTAGCTCTTAGCAACAGTTTAGACTTCCTGACCACTCCAGATGTTGCTATGGATTTCAGCATCAAAAGGCTTCCTCCAAACAATGTTTCCCCACCTTGGACATCACCTCCCTGCTAGCACTCATACGGGCACACTCAAGAGCCACAGTCTAAGCATTTTGTGTTACCTGCTCTTACTCGCTACCGACCATCTCCTCGCCCTTTGAGAATAAGTTGACTTCACTCTTCAAAACATGTCTATGAGTATTTCACTGAGCTTCCATCACTGCAACCAAAGCTGCAAGTGTGACTTGCATCTCTGCTCCTTCCCCAACAGGCTAGATCAGTAACTCATTCTTGGCCCAATTAATTCATTTCTGCTTTAATGAAACCAAACCTGTCTCTAATGAAGCTGTTTAATATGCAGCTTTTCTCACATCCCTGGGAGGGCTAGGTGAGTACCTAGTCCCTCATTTAGGCTTGAACTTACTATTCAAGGCTGCTTTGGACCCTTCTATGCTGTAAATAAGGGTGTCTTTCCTGATAGATATCTCATGCGCTAAGAAACTGGACATGATGGTTGTTCTGCTTATAGCAATGTTCTTTCAGGAGAGGGGGACCTCCAAGCACAGCTTAAGCTTCTCACCCGTGTTGCAGCCAAGACCCTGCTTAACTAGGAAACCAGCTTGCCTGTTTTTCGGTTGGTTGTTCTGCAGGTTTTTTTTCCCCCAAGCTGCCTACCTCTGTGGTTGAGGCTTTTTTTTTTTTTACTGCCAACATCAAGAGGGATCTTTGTTTTTATACTGACACCACCAAATCCTGGAGACTGTTACCAAGTCTAATACCTGAGTTCTCTCCATGCGCTGCCCATCCAAGTGACCATGACCAGCTTCCATGCAACTGCCGAGGTGGAAACAGGCGGCAGCGCGCTCTTTCCCCTAGACCTCCTGCACAATAAATGGAACTGCTGGGAAACGTGTCTTTCCCTGACAGTTGCCGCACTGATATCCAGAGCTTTTGGCGAACCTGTGCCTGACGCAACACTGTACAGTTCAGGCATGACATGAACGTTTACTAAAGGGTTCCTGCACTACTAGCTGTTTTCATGAACATCTCCAAGACCCACACCCAGCTAAATACAGACATGGGCTGATTCCTGGCTGGAATACCCTTCCATGCGAATGTACGTAGAGCTATGGCTTGAAGATGGAAAGAGAAGTTGCCAGCAACTGGCTTCTTCAAGAAGTATAGTCCGCATGTACGTTCACATCCCACCCTCCTTCCCCCTTCTCTCTGCATCCTTCCAGAAACCTGGGGGGCTTGGGACTGTGCAGCTGAGGGACAGCCACAGGGGCCGTGGGGCTCCTTCCAGAGGTGCCTGTGACAGCTGCAAGGGGAGAAGTTACCTCCTCTTCATCATAGGGTATACTCTTGGAATTCACACACGGAGCGTGCATATTGAAAAATGGGCTGCCGATATTATTTCTTTGATTTAAACAGTGAAAATATCATTCAAAAGGAAAAGTCAGTTCTGTTCTCTTTTCCTGGCTCTGCCTTGATCCGGTATAATTTTCATCCTGCAGCACTCATTCTGTCTGTGTCAAAGGCTCGGGGGTGGTGTGGTGGTGGGAGCGTTACATAAAATCCCACAGAAACTTGCAAAAGCAATGTGGTCTCAGTTATGAAGAAAACTCTACTGTGAATATATTTCGGTAAGTGTATTTCAGATGGGAATACTATAAAAAGTGCATAAATTACTTGCTTGATATAGCATTTTCAGGACCATGTTATTAAAAAAGGTGAGATACGGCATTCTGCTGTATCCCTCACGTCATTTAAATGGTTCTATATTTGTCAACGCAGTCGTCGATAAAATTTCATTGCGGCATTTCTTTTTATCGCTTGCAAGTTTATCGAGCTACTTGAGATTTTATTTTATTTTGTAAATCAAGGACTATAATGAGACTGTTTTATAATAATATAAAAAGGGGCTATCCTGTGGATTCCTCATTCTAAGAACAGCTCTTCCAGACCAAGCTTACTCCCTGTTTCCACTGAACTGAGTAATTGCATCTGCTTAGGTTTGAAATAGGGAATTACACAGCAGAACAAAAGTACTTGTGCAAAGCGTTATAAAACACCGCACCAAAACAATGATACCAGGCTGAATACCTATTTCATTTATTTTACCGAACTAGGTGTTTCTTAGCAGTAAGCGAGGAAATATGTAATTAATTTTGAATGAGCGCAGGTAGAAATAGTGCTGAGTTGTCGGTGCTCACTCTGCAGATGTATCTTTTGTGTTGAATTAGGTGGAAACAGCAACTGATTCAGATACTGAAAGCAGAGGCCTACGGGAGTACCACTCTGTTGGAGTACAAGTGGAAGATGAAAAACGGTAATTCAAGCATGCACAAAAATCTGTGGTCTTTCATAACACAACGCACATTTGTAAACAGAGTTAATAACAAACATCTGGCAAGTGCTGCCCCTAAATAATTCACAAAGCCAAATTTCTTATACGCGTGTTGGTCATTTGGTAACATTTGTAGAGATTACTTAGCAGTTGCTTAATATTTAGTTAACTTCCCAGTTTTTAATTGGAGAGAAGGAAGTGAAAGTTTTCAGTTGAAGTAGTGGATTAATATAGTTTCATTATTGGCAGAACAAATACAAAGAGCTGCATATTGGAATACTCTTCCTTCAATAGGACCCCTGATGCTGATCCAGGCTTTCCAGTCCGCGCAGGAGGATATAATGGCTAGGATGTAACCTGTGGTACTTTTCTCCTAAACCAGAATCGGCTTTTACACTTGTTCAGTCCTTCTCTAGCTTTGTGAACCTGCTGGCCAGTGGACTAACCCACAGGTTATGCCTGTTATGTGCTGGTCTGGGACCATCATCTCATTTCACGGCAGCTGTCAGATGGTATCTGGCTGCTAATTGCCTTTTACCATCGTTGACTAGAAGTACTTTGAAGCAATAGGCTCGGATGTGAAAAGATTTCACAAATAATCTTTGCGTCTCTATCTGACTTTTTGGCATAAAGCTTTTCTAAAATGTCATTATTCAGTGGCATATCACAATAGAAAATCAACATTTAATGGCCATCCTATGAGGCAAGTAAAAAATACCACAATCTTAAACCTACTGCTACTATTTTTCTTTTATTAAAGGATTCTCAACAGCCCTAACTTAGCAAATTTTCAGATTTTATCTAATTACAATTCTTAATATTTGAAATTTTTTTTATACATGCACTTTACAGGAGATGTAACCCTGCAGTTCTGCTAGTTATTTCCAGTTCATTTAGTAATGATACATGGTATTTTGTAGTATGAGAATAAATCAATATTTGCTTCCAGAGATAATTTAAATGATTTTCTTGTGTATCTTTGTTCAGATCAATGATGCCACTATGCATTTTGGTTTTCCTCTCAGTTGTTACTTGCTGTCTTACTTTAGTGAGATATGCACAAAGAAAAAACGTTCAATGTAAAGTCCAAGGAGAAAAACAGAATCCATTCACTGAAACATTGTTCTGTGCCTCTGTATAATCACATACGCATTTATATGTCTTAATCTCTTTTCTTTCTTCCCTCTTCACCAAGACACGGACGATTCAAGCGCTCAAACAGTGTAACAGCAGCTGTCCAGGCTGACCTGGAACTGGAGGGCTTTCCAGGACACATCACCATGGAGGACAAGGGACTTCAGTTTGGCTCGTCCTTCCAGCAGCACTCGGAGCCCAGCACGCCCACCCAATACAGCGCAGTCAGAACTGTACGGACACAGGGACTGTTCAGTTACAGAGAAGATTATAGGACCCCGGTTGACACCTCAAACCTTCCACCACCAGAACCCTGGCTAGAGCCAGCCATCGAGACAGTAGAGACTGGTCGAATGTCTCCTTGTCGACGGGACGGATCTTGGTTTATGAAGTTGCTACACACTGAAACGAAGAGAATGGAAGGATGGTGTAAAGAAATGGAAAGAGAAGCAGAAGAAAATGATCTTTCTGAAGAAAGTAAGAACATTTCAGTATCTTTTCCTATAGATGTCTGCTAAAATAGGAAATCTGTTAGGATCGAGTTATAGTCTGTAGTTTTTCCTTACTCATTTTGTAGTACCAAAGACACTCCACAGAACCATTAGGTATAAAACCCGTGTCCTGCAACTGGCTGTGCAAGCTGGCATTTCCCAGAGTAAGATTTTGCAGCAGTACTTGAGCCAACGGTAGAGCCAAGTGCAGGATCCAAGTCTGGTATTAGATACGGCTCCAGTGGTGCGCGAGCTCCCCACCCGCAGCTCCGACTCGGACACTTGCTTCCCACCCACTTGTGTGGCTCCGGCGCTTGACCCTTTGCCAGAGCACACAAGGTGGTCCTATGTGAACATTTTTTTGCCGTTTTCCTGAAACCTGAGGATTTGCCTCTTATTACTGAGCAACCATTTTTAAAATGTCTTCATTCCTTTAGAGGCATTTTTGCCTATCGTAAAGGGTCTGTTGGAAGAACAGAAAGGAGTAGGCAAGAACAGTAGTTAAAGCACTTCTCCAGTTAGACAGGCATATGCACTATTAGATAGTGCGGCTGCATTTACTTATTACAATTTTGTCAAGAATCATTATTATTCTCTCACGTCCTGTGGACACCTTGCAAGGAGTGATGACATAAAGTGAAAAATAATGTAGACTATTTTGGAACAAGATCCAAGCCAGCACTAATGATAGTAATATATCAAAGTGGTCCTAGCACTCAGTAGCCAGCTCCCTGTGATTCCCTCTGAGGTCAATTATCCTTGTTCTTCAGGCTCAGTTTTATAAATATTTCAATCCCTGCCAATCTGAATTATTGTCTCAGCTCAGATTTTCTCAGATCACAAATTAGTTCATATTAAGTTTTCTTACTAGCATCTTTTCCTGCACTCTCGCGAATCTCACCATTGCCTCCAAATGCTCTTTCCTGAGCGCCTTCTTTCCCCCTCAATGAGTTCTTGCTAGGATCTACCCTCAGGTCTTCAGCCAGGCCTGCATGGTGACTAAAAGGCCAATTTCTATTTCTTGCACTGACCTTTTCAAAAGAAAGAACGTCTGTGGTTTTACCTCATCATTTTTTATTTTACAGCCATATTTCTCCACTATATTGTGCACAAGCCTGCCCAATAACGACGTAGGATATGGGGTGGGGGAGAGCATAGGGCTGTTTTTCTTTCCTCAACCCCCAGTGCTTTCTGGAGTGTAGGTTTTTGTCCTTATTTCCATCATGGCAGAACTGAGCTGAGAATTTTCCCTTTGCATTGATGCTGTGAAGACTTTAATACCCTCCTAGGGGCTGTTAAAGTACGAATAATAAAATATTTTGCTTTGCTTAGCCTGTGTGAGGATTTTCAAGCCTTCTTTCGTAATGGTTATTTTTTTAATACTTCTTTTTTTACTGTACACATCTTATTTTTCAATTCCCCAAATCTTCGCCCTGCTGAATACTGACATTTCTCTGCCATCGTTAAGTATCCCAAAGCACCGGCTTCCAAGGTTGCCTGTTACTGATGTGGGGACATCAGTGCTTACCACCTGAAGCAGAAGTTCAAAGAGCAAGACTTTAATCTCCTTGGAAAGATTGAAATTATTAGGGAGCAAAGAGAAACTAAAATTATTAGGGAGAAACACAGAGGCAGTTTCCGTGGGAGGCCGGTGAGGAGTCTGCAGGGAAGGGGTGGGCTTCTCCTACCTCCTCTCTCTGCAGGCTCTTCCTCATGCACGGCCCTAATCGAATCTGCAGCCACGTGAAATGAGCGGTTGAAACACTCTCACGTCAGTACCCCTTCCTCACTCGGAGACACAGTGTTATTCTCTGGACAGTGTTATTTCTCTAGGAAAACTTGGAAGAGTTGATTTTAACTGACTGCCCGTTCCCAGAGACGGAACCGCCCTCCCTCCCGCCATGTGAAGCTCGGCTCTTGCACTCCAGAACTACTCCGAAACACCTTGCTGCAGGGGGAAACGGCAGTTAGGAAGGTAGTTTTCAGTAAATTGTACAGAGGACATGAAGCCAAAGTGGACTTTGGTAATTTTTATTAATATTCAGAGTTAGTGACACCCTTTTAACCTAGAACATTTCAGTCAGAAAACAAAACGGAGTATCAGGATTTTGTGTTTCCCTGTTTGCAGAGCGACTCTGTCAGAGAAAAAGAAAGAGCAATTCCCTGATGCAGAGTTACTAAAACACAAAAGAAATGGACCCTTGAAATCCCCTTTTTAAACTAACCAAAATGGGTTAATTACTTGTGTTTGGGGGAACATTCTGACCTCCCTACTAGGTTAGAGAAATTATTGCAGATAGCTCTATAGCGTATGCAAAATCAGATGTTTGTCTTCAGCTGATTGTCAAAAGTGACACCCAGAGTTCTGATTTTCCATTTAATGTGACTCTTTTCAAGTGATCTTCCTCAAATCATTTCCAAATGACATTATCTTTGAAATGGTATCCCTTCACCTAATATGGCTTACATCAAGTAAAAGGAAGTTCTCAAAGAATGATTTTCACCAAGGGAATGAGCTTCACTGCATTTTAAACTTCCGGCGTGAATAATTTTTTTCCTGTTGTCTTTGACACGTTTTGTATCCCCAGTTTGAGCTATGGAGGTTGAAAGGTATGTATCCACAAGAGCTCAAGTTTAATGATATCCCAGCATGAAATGTCACTTGACATATTTAAGCATTTGGCAGTTCCCTGAAGAAAATATGTGCAAATGGCGGAGCCGGAAGCAACTAAATATGTTTTTCCATCTTCCAGCAGGAGCTACTATTCCCAAAACACTTCACAGCAAAGTTTGCGTATTCAAACTGTCATTGTTAATGACGAATCATTTCTTTTTGGCCTGAGTATATTAATTGTACCTGAAGACCAAATATAGCTTTGCATCTCATAGGAGAAGGCTGTCTTTATGATACCATTTCTATTGTGTTTTAATCACAGGAAGAGTTAAAATAGAACCGCATTTTAGAAAACAATTTCATTTTCTGCGTTAAACACAATAGCCCCGAGATCACAGAAAGCTGTCTGATTGCTGTATTGATTTTTTCTTTCACTGTAGCTTTTCTCCCATAATGTTGTTTTAAGAACTTCACTCATCAGGTCTTAGAAAAGGAGAAGGTAATCATTGCAGCAAAAAATAACCTCTCTCTCTTTCTTTTCGCAGAATTTGTTTATTTGGTCAGTTGTATTTTGGAGTCTCTGCAAACTTCATATATTGTTTGTGGGGGCAGTTATTTGTGTTCTCAGTGTTTATTATAGCATATATATATATACACACACACATAAAATATATATATGTGGCTGTAACTGTTCCCAGGGTAAGCCATCCCATCATTTGCACTAGCAGGGTGCCTCCAGGCAAAGATATGTTTCTCAAGGGTGCCAACTGGAGTTTCAGTTTTACACCCTGAAAATTGTGTTTGGCCGTTACTGGTGTGTAAGTGATGACAAGAAAAACACTCGTAATTGTCACAAAGCTATTGAAGACCAAGAGGGCCAGGGCTCTGTGATGGGAGCAGGGAGGTCAGCGCAGGGAGGGGCCGTGGTGCGGGTGAGCTTGTAGGCAAGGTGACCTCCTGGGCTTCTGAATGCCACGTGTGTGGCCACTGAAATATTTCGGTACACAAGTCAAGTGGAGAACAGCCACACAGAGTTTACTCTCATATAAAAAGCCTAGAGATTGGTGCAAAAAAATTAACAAAAGCATAAACTATGCCAGCAGGAAGGTTGTTTTGCTGGTATGTTCTGCGTTGTGGTTAGGAGCTCGGCTGGCATAGCTACATAGTAAAGTGATCGCTAGTGGAAAAAAAGGCATCAGAGAGAGTGAGAGCTCAAAATATCGCCCTTCTCCTCCCTTACCTCTTCATCCCATGGATGCTGGATTTTTCCTTGCTCATCCTCTGCCTGGTATTTCCACAGTACCGCAAGGGCTTTGCTACCACAGCCAAATAGTAACAGAAAATATAGAGTTAAATCTCCCATACTTTGGAAAAAAAAAATAATCTCACAACCAATTTATTTTAGTATGTTCATCAATTAATCATCCATAAAGGCTTTCTTAGGTGTTTGACTAAATACGGGTTATCCTTTAACCAAAGAGAAATTACTGACATAATTTCCTAATGCTTTTCACAAAATCCTGTCCTTCAGGAGCTATTGAAATTTACATTTGGAGTGTTGTGAATCACTACAGAATGTCTTCATTGCCCTCAAAGAGTTCTTAAAGTCAATAAAAGACAGTCCCATAGTGTGGAATCTGAGAAATCCTCCTGGCATTTGTACTGTTCTGCTCAAATTTTCTCCTCTTTGAACTCAGCTCCATTGAAAAGCAAATTTGCACCGAGTCCCACGTGGTGCACAAGGATCCCATGGCCTTACCTCCCCTCCCGAGCACTGCCAACGGGTAGCTCTGCTGTCCAAAAACGTCATCTCCCTCTGAACATTATACATTTATTATTATACCTACCTGCTGCGTTGATACTGAAAAAGACAGATATTTCTGAAGATTACTAATTTAAGTGTAGAGGTTAGACAAATATCATGCCCTGTTTTGAATTAGGAGGATGAACTAAATGCCAGTTTCAATATTTTTTCCAGGCATATTTTCTCACATTGTTTGTGGAGCAACTTATTTATGAGTCTCGGAAAAAAAAAAACAAAACAAACACAGAACAATCAAATGGAATGAAAATTTAAATTAAAACACGTCATTTAAATAAACAGTTATGAATGCCAGAAGCAGATTGATTGTTAGTAGTTTCTCATTGCTGGTGCAGCAGTGGCACAATTGAGCAAAGCTTTTAACCTGTCAAGAATAGAGTTACAGCATCAGACTATAATCTTGGTTTCATCAGTATAGATCTAACTTTTCTCCCTGTGCCTTTGCGGTACGAAGCCGTTTTCAATTACAAGATTTTGTAGCATTTTTCAAGCGATACAACACGTAAACATTACTTGCAATTTTGTAATGTGCTTGTTGCACGGGGAAAGACAGCATTGTGTTAATTGTGCATGTTGTACATAGGTGATTTACACAATCTCCCTCCAGGGTATAAACCCTAGTGACGTCATGCTCAGGGTTTTGTGTGTCTTCAGAGTAGAAGCCATACAGGCCCGCATGACAAAAATGGAGTCTTCATACGCTTCAGGGAGCAGAATGAAGGTTGTGCGACTCTTTCCTGACATTCAAGTAAATATAACATTATCTTAATGGAGGGAGGTATATGGATCGTATGAAAATTATATATATTTATGTGTGTTCGTAGATTTTTATCGTCATTTATTTACAAGCAAAATCTTCTAGGCATCACCAAACATCTCAATCTCTCCAGTCTCCAACATTCATCATTCTTTCATGGAGATAATCAATCTGCACTCATCGGAATAATTCCCCAATGCATGAAATTAATAACAAGGCTTTGGCTGTCTATTAATATTGTGTTAAAGATTATGAGTTGAAGTGTTTTAATACTTTAATTTAATTACAGCAAAGCAGAGTAGCATGAATATGAGAGATTCTAACTTCTATGTTTTATTATGTCTGATTTACTTATTGAAATGGAAATAGAGTTAGATCTTTAGTGAACGGTGGGGCTGTACTTACACGTCTATATTCCCCGCTGTGACCCAGTGACACATGCAAGTAGCCCAGAACCACTGTCTTACACCCCCAACAGATGTCTATCACCCCAAAATGCTGCGTTGCCAATGCCCAAGTCTCGTCTGGTCTGACTCGGCTTTAAATCACCGATGCTTGTTGACATGATCCTTCAGGATAATGAAGATAAAGCAAATGTTTGTTTAATGTAGGCGTTGGGGTAACTGTGAGATTCACTAGGACAGATCAGTCATACTTTTCTGTCAAGATCTACAGTAGAGCTAAAACCAGTGCCCCTTACTCAGGCTATGTATTTGAGCTATGAACGATAAAATTCAGCAGAAGGAACTAAAACTGAACCTTACTCAGTCCGAGAGAAGCGCTACAGCCATCAGCCTGCAGACCCACCCTCGCTCTCTTTGTGCCGGGTGGGCAGCTGAGCGTAGGCCATGGCAGGGACCTGCGAGGGCACGGTTCCCCGTCCTGGCAAGGAAGGGACGGGGAGTTTGGCTTACGTCCTGAGCTGCAGAGCACCGAGGGAAAAGGAGCTTACGAGGCTGTTCGTCACTTAAGTCTTTGCCTTTATTAAAAATGCCGAAAACCAAATTAAAGCAATTTGTTTCGACTCAAATGAAACAGTTCTTTTTTATTTAGGTTTTTGTATGTTGGTTCAGGTTTTAACACCCAAAACATTGCTTTCCATATGCCAATAACTCCGTAGAGGAAAGTGAGGGGGTCGGTGATCAAAAACCCCAAACCAGTTAAAATGTTTTCTCTCATTCGGCCAACGAAACAAAACCAAAACCCCAGTGAATTCCTCATGCAG
>NW_009605389.1:0-11425 GCF_000690535.1 Cariama cristata | reverse complement strand
TAACCCTTTCACAAACGGGTGCCACGCGGGACTGATGAATTATGTATATCGCTGTTTAATTTAGTGTTGGGGCACAGCTGTACTGTTTGTCTGGCAGAAAATGGAAGAGAGTTTGAGAACAGCAGCTCTCCATGTTAACACATGCTTTTAAAGTTACCGAGTTTGTACGTTTCCACAGAACTGGAGCCTAAAACTTCCAAATTGTCTCTTGCTGCTACTTGCGGTTAAGCAGATGTCTCGCTGGTCTAGAGAAAGCAGAATTAAAATGCAATACCTACTATGAAAAGACTGTTTTCACCGACCAATCAGTCCCCACCTATGCTTATTCCAAATAACAGCAAAATGTTAAGCCCTGCCGGAGTTTAATGTTTTCTATATCACAGGCTGCAGATCAGTTCTGCTCTACTGGTGTAGCTTCATGCCACCCTCTGCATCCTGTCTGATTTATCAATTCGGTTTCCTCAAATTGAATTAAAAGATGTCATAGTAATTCCTGTCTCACCCCAACCCCTACCTCTCTCTATCTTTACCCTAGACATTATTTAAAGATGTGGAAATTCTCCAGATAAAATCAATCTTCCCTTGAAACCCCAGCTTATAATGCTTCTGAAAGTGTTGCTTTTTCAGCATAAAGATGGACGTGAGGGAAGGGAAGTGGAGGATGTGTAGGCGGGAGGTATATAAAAGTATAGAAAAGTATATTGCTACCTACCGAGGTATGGTTTCTATCCCAGCCAACGTGGGAGTCCAGGAGGAGCTGGTTTCCTAGGGATAAGTCCCCTTAGGCACTCCAGTCAATAGAAAGAAATAGGCATCTCCAGGAAGAGATGGAGCTCACCTAAAAATAAGTGTCTGACATGGCTGAGCTGATGAGCTCAGATTAGTGATTACAGAGCATCCAGAAATTTTGATTTAGATGGATGACTCGTGGAAGCAAAGTCAAGTGAGATGAACGTGGTCCCTTTCTCCAGGGCCTGTGCACAGTGTAAATGGCAAGTAGCCTGACAGTGGGGAAAGCCCAGTGACCCATGGGAGCAAAGTCCTGGAGCTCCCGCTCATGTCCCGCTTTGTCTGAAGCTCCTGTGCTTAGGACCCGGTATGTTTTCCTGGATAGGCAACCTGTAACTCCTAATGGGGGTACCAAGACGTGTCTCAGGGATATGATTCCTCTGAGGATCTCATCCTTATGGTATGAGTATTATGTTATAGGTTAATGTATTAACCTTACCCCCGGAACAGACAGGATAACGAGAGCTCACCCAGGGATCATCCACACAACTGAGTGAAGTCAGTTGTGACTGCCGAACCAGAAGATGTTATCTAAGGTACATGTAAACCCATCAGAGGGAACAAGCATCTAACCAGTTCTTGAGGCAGGACTCTTTCAACAGCTTTCAATTTACAAACATAAATGGGGGGGAGGGGACATGTTTGTCATTTACTTTGAAATTTAAGATTGTTCTCCGAAACACTTGTATGTATTCCCACTTCAGGAAGCTGTCTGTATTCCCTTGGGGTTTTCTGCTTCCTTAAGCAAATACAGTCTTAGCTGTCCTGAGTTATTAATATCTCATTTGTTATTGCCAAAAGGTAAGGTGCCGCACAGCCTTCCTATATCCCCATGTTTTTCAAAAACATTTTATGTATATAATTACAAGCAACAAAACCAAATATTTACTTCCCTTATAAAATAAACAGTAATTTCAGCTACATATTTTTTGAGCTGGGTTTTGCATTTACTGCCAAAAGACATCTATTGGTAATAACCTGTCTGTATGCTTAGTCCTAGGTAAGATCCGAAGTGCTGTTGGAAGTGCTCAGCTCCTCATGTCTCAGAAATTCCAGCAATTTTATTGGCTTTGTCAGCAAAATCTGGTAAGTCACCATGTCCGGCCATTCTTGAAGAGTTTAAGGCTATTCGTCCATAGATCTTCCACAAAACATAACTTTAACTTTTAGAATTCAATATTTTTACTTCAAAGGCAACAACAAAAACAAGTGTAGCGTACCCAAACGGTAGCATTCTGAAATGTCATTGTCAAGTCTCACATTCTGTCTCACTGCTCTTTTTTTATTATTATTATTTTTAACTTAATCCTTAAGTATGGTGTTAGGCCATTTTTTTGTCAAAGCATACGTGATTTCAGTAATTTCAGTCTGGCTGTGTTTTGTCTTTTCTTTTTTTGCTGTCTTTATTAAAGGAAAAAAATGAGGAGGGAACAAACGCAAGTTGTCTGAGACACAATATTATGGCTTATTTTTGTAATACCCTAAAATAGTATCTATATTTCTGGTAAGAAAGGAAAAAATTTTCACACTACAGTAAGTGGAGAATAGTAAAATAGCAGAATAGTGGAGAATATGTGATCCAGCTTTCTACCTACCTGAGAATAGGACTGATCTTGGAAATGGGAATATACATAATGTTCATAAAATTGGATTTCATAATTTGCATTGCCAATTATATATAAGATGTCCTAGGGCTAAAGGAACAGATGCAGTATATTACTTACGAGAGTTACTGCTATTGTTCTAGAAGTTCATTAGAGACTAATTCAATTCTAAATGTTATCTTCATTAATATGACAGCAGCCATCAGTGATACAAACGTTGTGGCAAGATGATAGTAATCAATAGAAGAATGTAATCCTTCTAGCTAGTGGTAGAACACCTTTCTTTGGCTCACTCGAAAATCAAGTGTAATTTTCACCTTTTGACTACCCCTACACCTCATTTGTTAAAAGTGCTGAAGGCTGTTGCGTGCATGACGGCCGACATGACCTAGATGTCTGATTAGGTACATTTCTTTACTTACCAGTATTTGCCACGTAACTTTTTAAGGCAAAACACTCATTCTGCAGAGACCTACTTGCTCCTTTCCATCCACAAAGTTAAACATCCAGAATTCCTGAAACTGCAATCAAATATTACTGAGAAAGTCATGCCAAAAATGTCCTACCTTCTGATAGAAAATGATAAGATATATGGTCCTCATTAGGAAAGAATCCAATTATCCACTTCAAAGGCTCTGTCAAAACAAGGATTTTAATAGCTGTTACAGAATGACAGAGGAAATATGCAAAGTCAGGCAAGCAGGAGAAGACCACGTTTGTAATATCAAATACATCATGTGTGCTCCCTATCTAGTCATTTGTTTCATAGCGAAAGGAGGAAATCTTCATCAACGTCTAAAAGTTTCTCACTGCAAATTTCAAAGTGCCCTCCATTACCTGATTGATTAAGCTATGCAAACGAAGATTTGGAGAGCCTAATCTCCACTCCACTCCATTTATCTTTAAGTGGGTCCAGCACTTGGGCTGCAGAGCGTTACCGCAATAACAAACCCAGCTCCTGCTCAGCACAGCCGTCGGCTGTTTGGAAGTGTGAGCAAGTCACGACTGCAAAAACAACAAGAGCACAAGGAGAAATCTACAGCTTTGCAGACAACATGACCAAAAAACGGGCAAGGTTTTATTTCTCTCCTTCTTATTTGGATAATAAACCTTTGAACTCCGTAACAGCAGCTTTATCCCACTCTGAAGATTTAGGCTCTGAATATTCTTCAGCTTCATTAAATCAGCAATGGGCTTTGCAGAAAGTAGCGACTGCAGACTTGGACTTTTAGCTCATTCATGTTTTGAGGCTTTTCTTCCTGTGCTTAATGATAGAGTTTGTTGTTAAATAGTCACTTAGTGTGTATCCACAGCAGGCTTTCCATATGCTCCGAAGGCAGCATCTCGGTGCCCCACGGGAGCGCTGCCAGAGAGCAGCCAGTTAGTGCGTTCCCCCACTCCAAAACATCTCGCGCTTACAGGGCTGCCACACGGCAGTTCTTCTAACAGTGCTCAACAACAGTCAGCACAAATGTAGGGCAAAGAACAACGGCGTTGCCTTCTGACAATTCAAAAGGCAGCAAGGGTTTAGGAAGAGGAATATACTTACTCAAACTGAAATTTAACCAGGAACTCACCCATCGCTTGTGGCCTTTTCTAAAGGGTCATGGGAACTTCATGGGACACGTTTGATCATGCTCTGTGTTAAGATCTCATACCAAAGACTCTCACTTAGGGTAAATTCAGAAAAATGTAAGCTTCGATGAAGTTTTTTTTAAGAATCTGGCTGGCTATCTCCTACGGTGTACTGTTCCCACTAACTGCTAGAAAAAAAAAAATCACTGATTAATAACGGCTCTTTTCTGCATTATTCACAGTATCTCTTGTAACACCCTGTCTTTTCTTTGAAGTGTCCTCCTCCATACTCTCTAGTCGGCACAGATCCTGCTCAGCTCATGAGATCATCGCTCAGTATGTCGTGGTTGCAGGCAAAAACACAGCGGCTCGAGCACCAGCGAGGTACTTTTGGCTTGCTTTAGGCTTCCTTCAGAAGGAGGGCTGCAAAGCTGAATTCCGAATAAGAGACAAATAAAGGAGCAGCTTCTGAGAAGAAACAGGTTTAAGCCAATCTCTTCCAAACTTAGGTAGCTGTAATAGTAATCATTTTTGCCAGCATTTATCCGAGGAGTGCAGATCCATAAGCGGTAGCAGCAGGAGGCAGCCCTCTTGTGTCCGCACAACGCACCGCACACGTCTCCGCAACCAGCCGCGGTCTTCCCGAACGCGATGAGCAAAGTGGGACGTGCAACGGCACAGAAGAGCAATTAGCCTTGGTTCAGAAGGCAGTGGCATTTCAATGAGCGGCGTCATTTTATGGAGGTTTAGAGGAAACTGGGGAGAAGGACTGAGGAGACCAGGCTGGAGAGAACAGATCGCAATGTAAGATAGATTGCTGTGGGACCCTCCCGACAAATTGCACACAGGGAGACAGTTCCTGAAGCCTGACATGCTGACCTCTGTAGAGTAACTAATACCACTGACACAGATTTTAAACGGTTTTGGAGTAAATTGGGATCTACCCAATTAAGTCATTTTCAGTGAACACTAATCTGGAGTTGTATCATGTTTCCCAGAAGTCTGTTATAAAATATATGGCCAGTTCTGTCAAGTCCCCAAAGCTCCCTATGAAAAGGAGACTTCCTTCTAGTGAAGAAGACTTCTAAGTGGATAGGCTTTTGGGCTGGTTCTTGGCCCAGATTCCCAAAGGGGTTTACATAGGGGCAACGCTGCATGTTGTCGTGCCCAGCTCCCGGCACTCAGCTCCCACCGTGGCATCGACAAGCCCAAGTTTGAGTAGCAATTCCTGGTTTAAGACCCCTAGAAATGCATGATGCAAGGGAGGAATTCAATAGAAATCCTGAATTACCTCCCAAAAGGTTGCCTACCTTTTCAGGCAACTATGTGGGATTGTGTTTAACATCTAAAATGCCTTTGTCCACTAGGTTTGTAAAAGATGGGGCACAGAGCCTTGCTTCAGCAATAACACCGGTGTTTCTAACATAGTAAACTAGTCTTTACAGGAAGGGGGAGGTCCGGAGTCCATTTGGCCTGGTTTTGACTCCATCTCTCCCAGCTCCATTCTGTAGACCATCTTCATGGCTTCTTCCTGCCCTGGAAGGGAAGAGACATTTCTCCATCATCTTCATAGAGATGTTTACTAATTAAGTCCTATTTCATTAAAGTGACAAAGCTGTCTTCTTGAACTGGTACCAATGCTCACAGAGCACAAAGGTTAAGAGTCTGCACAGTGCCTTCTAATGAAATTGTTATCCAGCATTGACATCAGGTTAATGTTCAAATGGAGGGTCATCTCGCTAATTGTTACCACCAATGTTCGCTCCATTAAGTCTCTCGCACAGCGTGCCACATAACTGCAGTACGTGGGGTAGTGCCTTCTCAGTTCCTGAGCGTGATTCGACTCCCTGGAGAACAAAATCCTACCATCCTCATTAAAATTTTATACCTTATGTATACATTTGAAAATGCAAGATGATGTCAACATCGAATTCAGCATAAGCTGACAACTTCTTCGCGGTGGTGTTTTGCCTTCTAATCAGCTATCGTGAATGTAATTTTTAACCAGAAGGAGTTCAGGCTGGCTAGAATAAAAATCACATTCCCCTTCCCTTTAATAATCAGCAGGCAAAGGCTGTCAGCTTGTTCCTTTTTAGAAATGCAGGTCAGCGCAGCATATGGTGCTAAGGAACTTCCCGTGCCACACGGATTCGGGAAGGCTGGCGTATGACATCCAACTCATTCATGTTTGGATTGTGTAGGAAGCACAACTTTCCAGTCACAGCTCCCAGCTGTAACGCGTGCGTAGCCTTAGCGCCGAGCAGCATTGTAACAATGCAGTCTGGCCCGATGCCTTTCCGTCCTCAAAGCACGTTGTTGAAAGCCTGGTCTATTCATATTCTCTCCTTTGTGCACGACAGGACCCGAGTGCCATGCCGAGACCAACTTCCCAGGACCTAGCAGGTTTCTGGGACTTATTGCAGCTCTCCATTGAAGACGTCAGCATGAAGTTTGATGAACTGCACCAGTTGAAACTCAATGAGTGGAAAATAATAGAATCACCTGAAAGGAAGGTAAGCAGACCATGGGCAATGCCATTTACTCCCCATTTGTAGTTCTGTGGTCTCCTTGTGTTAGATGATACAATAGTGAAACATGATAGGTTTCTAACCCTAGGAAGTATCTAATTGGCATGGCCCAATTTGTACACCGAAACTTTCATAGATGTGAGGGTTGTCCTTCTTTTTAACAATGTTGAGCTGAATTGTATAGCAAATAAAATGGATTTTGCTAAGTTAGTCCACTCCATAATTCTTTTGTTCAAATTATTTGGATTCACGTTCTAAAGGCTAGAACTGAAATATGTTCTGATTAATTCAGACTGAGGACAATAGCCCGAGAATTCAATCACGGTAAACTCAGCACTCTGCTCCATTTGGGGCAGCTCAAACCTGAGCACCACAGGGTTTAATCCTGCCTGCGCGACACAACCGGTACCAGAGCAAAGGTGAGATACAAGCACGTGGCAAAACATAGCGCAGGTCAAACTAAAGCTTGGCCCACAAAGGTTTGGGGGACAAAGAGGACTTCTGGCAAACTGCCTGCACCTCTGCCCTGCAACTCCACCACCTGGGAGACACCCCAGCTTACAAACCAAAGGTGGCAAATTGCCCACCAAAGCAGTGTAATTCTGAAACTGCCTTTCCCCTTTCTCGACCAAAGGTGGCAAATTGCCCACCAAAGCAATGTAATTCTGAAACTGCCTTTCCCCTTGCTCAAGCTCCATCCTTCACCTTAATTATCCCAGTATCCTTGCTGATGATTGTATCAGTCAGATGGAGACAGCATTTGGTTTGAGTCAGTACTGTTGGCCTCAGGTGAATACTTGTTTGGTTTGGGAGGAATTAGGAGGCATTTTGACAACTCTTTCATTTCTTCATGCTCCTCTTGGATTTTAATTTTCAGCCAACTGGTTGGTGGATGGTGAGTTTGCAACTCTTGCTTACTAGTGACAACTGGAAGTAAGAAATTATGATAGTGACAGCAACAGTGATGTTCCTAAGAGGGAAATAACTAAAAGTGGAAAAAAAAAAAAAAAAAAAAGATGGGACAAGAAGAATGGAGCCCTTATGTTCCTGGCTGAAAACAGGAAATAGAGAAAATAAAGACTGGAAGAGCTGACTGTCATGGGAAATAGCATCTTAGGCTGCTGCACTGTTCCTGTTGAGTTGAGAGTGTACACCTATGTTCTTAAGTAACTGTAGTTATTTAGTCTTGGCTAATGCATTTTGGTGGTAGAATCAGAATTAGTTTTTTTTTTTAAAAAAAAGGCCAAAGAATGAAGAGTCTGTAAACCATAGGAGCATCAGTTCAATTTTTGTATTATTTGAATCCTGCTGTGCATCAAATTAACTGTGTTCTCCATAAGGAACAGCCCATACTCTGGACTCTTACTATTACTTTAAGAGGTGATATAGAAGAAAGATCGATCATAGTAACCATACTATACATAACGAAGTTGTGGAGTCTCCGTCTTTGGGGCTATTCAGTCCAGTATTAAATATGATGTTGAAAAACCTGTTTTAACTTCAAAGTTGCATCTAATTTCAAGTGGGCTTTGAATGGGGGCCGTACGAGATCACCTTCCAGCCTAAATTATCGTACAATTCCGTGATTTTACATTTTGTATTTAAGGCCCTTACATGATATTTCACAGTCTCTAAATGGAGTAAAATAGCAATTTCATACTTCAAAACAATTCTTGATTTAAAACCTGCAGAGCAATTTACAGCTACTTTGGTACCGAAATCTACTGACTCTCACTTTATAATTTGATAATTTTTCCATATGATTTTCTTTAAAATGGTCCAGGCTGGCAAGCAGAACAATTAGCCCTATGTTCTCTCTCTGGTTGGTGCTTGCATGTTTCCATTTAGCAATTCATGGAGGAGACTAAACTATTAGACGTGTATACACAGCTGCTATCTCATATCCAGCTGAGGCTAAACTCAGTATGATTAATTTAATTAAAAACCCTGCCCTGCTAATCTCAGAGAGTCTTTTCACTTGATCAGACCACGCAGATGCGCTGAATTCTTATTGGAGAGCCAGTGTGTGTTTCTGTTGATGATGAATGTAAGAATGTGTCAGCTTCAAATTCAACAAATCCGTCTGAAAGCGAGGCGGGCAGATTGCATGTGCAGGGTAGCTGCAAGGCCAGGAGAAGGACGCGTAGTCTGTTTTAAGGCACAGGGCCGCGGAATTTGTAATGGTTGCTGAAACAACAGGGTTTTGTCAGTGTCCCTGGTGTGGGTAGCTCTTCATGTCCTCCGTTAGTCAGCTGGTTGGAGAGCACAACTTGAGCATGCTTGATGTACGTAAGCGGTATTTTGCATTTCATGTCTTCGATTTGCATGCTCCGCTGACCGTACCTGCCGCCCGCAGTTCACCCTCAGTTTTAATACCCTATTGCAGGAAGAAAGAAAGGTTCCTCCTCCTGTACCAAAGAAGCCCCCAAAAGGAAAATTCCCTATCACAAGAGAAAAATCTCTGGACCTACCCGACAGACAGCGACAAGAAGCTAGAAGACGGCTAATGGCTGCTAAGCGAGCGGCCTCTTTCCGGCAGAATTCAGCCACAGAGCGTGCCGACAGCATCGAGATATATATCCCAGAGGCTCAAACCCGGCTTTAAAGACAGAATGCTGCAGAGTTCCTTTTTTAAACGAAATGCTTGTACAGTTTGTCACTTACCTGGTAATTTTTGTCTCATTCTCTCCACTAAATATGCCCTTGCTGTTGTGTTCTTTGTGCCATAAGCACAGTGGAATGCTTTTGATTTCCTCAGAATTTGCTGAGCTCACCGCAAGAACGACTTCTTTTTGTATTTATTGTCTGACTTACAATCAGCTGCAATGGATAGGGCTTGTCGAGACCTGACTTATCCAATATATTCTCAGAGGACAACAAGAAACACCTCTTGAGATGGAACCCAGCTTACTTTTTTGTTATTTATATTTTTATAAAATGTGTGATAATTAGGGATAAGAATAACAAACTATAAATGGGTGCATCTCACCATTCACTAGAGGCATTAGCTAATCCAAGTAGAAGGTGCTACAAATGTAAAGAGCAGGAAAGAAAGAACCCATTTATCTCTCTGACCTCCAGTTTCTTTTCCTAGAACCCAGCTAACATATTTACCCATGTGCTCTGCCACTCTTCTCATCTTTGTTACTGCAAAATAACATTAGGCCTCTCATGTCATGTCAAGTTTCTGGAGATGAACAGGGATATCCAGCCACTAAAACTCCAAAGTTCATCAGAAACCAAGAAGCATACAAGTCTGGTGGTGGTGGGAATGCCCACTGAGAAACGTTTGCTCTTAGCAGTATAACGACACTCTGACACCTAAGCAAAATTGTAATGCAAGAGGACTTGAGTGATGGGTGAAAGGAAAACGGAAGCCTTAAAAAGTTAGATCTTCTGTAGCAAGATGTGTAAAGAAAAAGTTATACTCGCTCCTTTGGAACACTCATTGCATTTTTAACGGTTCTTTTACGTGTTAACGTTTATTTTATAAACCTTCTCTCTTTCATTTCAAGAGCTGTGCTACATGTAATATTTCAAACTCTCAAAATGTTATATCAATTGAGTTTTCCAGGGTATCCTTGAGAAAAAAAAAAAAATCTTGCTTGTTTAAAATGCCAGTTGTGATGTTGTAAACAGTTTAAGAACTATGAATGTGAGTGGTAAGTATATCTAAGTTTAAATGGTTATGTTAAGGTAAAGGTGAACTGTGGTTTACAGTTGTTTTGGTTTTTTTTTTAGAACTATTTTTCTATGCAGTATCATTTATGGCAAGAATAAGCTTCTTGCTTGCTTCAGTCATAAAAAAAAAAAAAAAAAAAGATGACTCAAGAGATAAGTGATTTCCAGCCATGGAATATAAGGAAAATAATATATTTTCAAGCCTCACATTGTCAGGAGAGAGAAGTGGTAACTACCACAGTCAAGAGGCTTTATTTTAAAACAAATTAAGACAGAATTATTCCCCTTCACCTACCCTCCAGAGCCAACCGAGCAACCCAGCACTTAGAAGTCTTCAGGTGAAGACGCAATAAGATGAGGAACCCGCAGCCCCCGATTCCAAGGTTTGAATCCTACTGAACGTTACTTTAGGTCAAAACAGGCTGAACCCAGTGAGACAGACAGCCCCGACCACCGCATCCCCCATTTGCCTGCTTTAACAAATGCAATGTATTTAGCCATAGGCAGAACAGCTATTTAATTATACTCGAGCACTTTGGTTCTTCACCTGATGAGCACTTTAAATCCAAATCCCACGCACCCTGCAGCCTGATGGATGACTGAAAACATGAAGTATCGTAGGTTATGCAGAGCTGACATTGCTTCAAATCTGTTTTCTTTGGGTTTTGTTTTCTTTTGGTTTTTCTTTTTCCTTCTCTTTTTCCTACAGTGTGTAGTATTAAGCATGAGTTCTGTCTTTGGAGCACAGCTGATAAAGCATGTTTAGCTTCAAGATACGAATCTTTAGAGATAAAGTTTTGAGAAGTTTCTGTGAGGAGAAAACCCTGTAAATTGAGCCTGATATCTGGTATATACTTTACCAAATAGCCTTAAACTATATTTGGAAGCAAAAACCAAGACGAATGTATACCCTTCAAAATTTTTTTAAAAAAAAAAAAAAAAAAAAAGAATAAATCCCTGAAATATTCTTCTACAGATGAAAACATTATATTTCCCATCCCTTGTGTTTTCAAGGCATTTTCTATTAAGGAAAGAGCTGAATCCTAGGTAGTGTACAATATTGATGCTACTTCCTATATTTGTTGTACTATTTTAAATACAAATGTACCTGCAGACATCGGCATCTTTAGTCTTGAAAACTGGTATCTTATTTAAAGTGGAGCTGCTAATTAGAAAGACCCACACAAAACTAAAGCCAGTGTCTTTCCTAGATTTAAGAAATTGAAAATAGACACACACAACTCTCTA
>NW_009605388.1:6376-9604 GCF_000690535.1 Cariama cristata | reverse complement strand
ACACACACACATACACACACACATATATATGTATTTTAATTCTTAATTTCTTAGATTACAGATCAAGTTATAGCCAAACTGACACTAAATGTTGACTATTAAGCTGTAAGGAAATGAATGGAGTTTTGAAACCTGACATGACACATGGCTGGTATTCAACAGTTTAGGACAGCAAGCGGCAAAAACCACAGTATCCAACTGAGCTACCTTCCCTGAAAGATACCCTCCCTACTTCTGGTCAGCATTAGTAGTAGTACTCACAGTGCCCAAAACGGAGAGTGTGTAAAAAGGCATTTTATGCAGAACTCTGAACTGTTCTCCATCGTTTGTAACTACATTAATATAACAGAGCTTTTTACAATCTCTTATTTGCATTTTAAAGAACCTAACTAGTACCTTATCAAAAAGCAGTTCTCCTAGGTGTTCAAAATGATCCCACTGCTTTTGTTTCACATTATAAACAAGATTACTGATTTGAAAAGGAATTTGGTATTTGGGTGTAACTTGCAGGGAACTTGATGGAATTGAAACACTAACCCTACAATTTACTAACAAAAATAGCCCACCAGCTAAACCATGCTGCAGCTCTACCACTGGGGAAGAAATATTCTCAGCAGACCGGTACATTACAATTTAATTTTGCCTGTTGGCTGAGTTCATTTGAAAAGAAAATGAGAAGTTGAAATTCAGTGGCCAAAAGTGCTGATAACCTTTACAAACCTCTGCAGAAGAAAAGATGCAGCACTTCATATTACCAAAAGATGAAAAAGAAAATGCTTATGTCATTTGAGTTTGAACTCCAGTAATAAAACGAAAATCTCCTTTGCAGAGAGTCTACGCAAGATTTACACGTATCAGAGATCTACCTACAGCTTCAAAATAAGCCCTTAGAAATTTAAATTACAAGCTTTGCTTTGGTCTTGAGCACAGGGATCAACAACATGGGCTTCTAAAGACAGCTCAGTAAGACACGCAACTGGAATCTGTGGTTTCATCCCAGATCTTAAAAACAGGTGGTCCTGCCCATTTTGTTTCAGGTGTGACAGCTTATCTAGGTCTGAGCACGGTTCTTACAGTTCACTACTGCCTGTGAAATTGTTTCTGAAATCAGTTTAACATTCAGATGACGCAAAGACCTTGATTCAATACTATGAAAGCTCACAAATTTTCCAGTGAAGCTATTTGATGAGAAAGTAGTCATTTACCTAAGCCAGAGTTTTTGAGCTAAACTTTTGCCCAAGTGTCACAGGCAGCCTGTGACCAGCAATGGCTGTGTCCCTCCCATGAGACTGAGCACCCCCCATGGTACCTTCAAGTTCCCTCTTTACCTGGAATATTAGGAACTGCAGCTCTTATTGCAGTTATTCATCACAAGACTTTGAGGCTTTATATATGGAGCCAGGAAAAAAAAAAAAAAAACAAAAACAAAAAAAACCCACAAAAAACCACAAAAAACAAACACTACAAAAGAACAGCCCTGAGAGACCAAGCTCACTATTGCTGTAGGGGGTTTACAGAAACATTAATTTCATAAGAAGCTGCAGGGTTCAGGAAACTCACTGGGTTTCAGGAAAAGTATAATATGCTGTGGGACTTTTAGTGCATTGCATGGTTTTTGCATGCTCTGACAAACATTCACACTTCTCTCTCCTTTGCAATAAATTCTACCAGCCCCAATAGCAGAACTGGGATTAAATTTCCATAGCACCTTTCCAGACTTGGCTTTCCCGATCCTAAATAAAAGTACACTCCCAAATCAAGGGTCAGCACAGGAAATAACCAGGGCAGGTGATGGTCTAGCTCCATTTATAGCCTGTGCTGAAAGGCACCATTAGATTTTTATGGGAATAGCCATATAAAGCATAAAAAAAAAAAAAAAAAGGCAGGCCTAGAACATTAAGTGGTGTTCTTTCAGTTTGAGGTCAGTTTAGGGGCTGTTAATGAAGGAGGAAGAAAGCCCTGACTGCACAAGAGCTGCTGAGGTTTAAAACATTTTAGCTTTGTGAAAGACACATGGCAAGGGTTTTCTCTGTATCTCTGTTTTTCTTGGACAGAAAAGCCTGTAACTAAAGTTGAAACCTTGGAGGTTTTTGTGTGCCTTGTTGTAGTACCCTGTTGAGTATCTGCCCAGCTTCAGAGGTTATTCTTTCTACTGAGCATTCCTTGTCAGTCCGTCAGAGAGCAAACACCAAGATAGACAGTGCTGCCCTGAAGATGAGTCCTCTCTTTTACTCCATCATTTGGACTCCACTGGAGCAGACAGAAAACCTCCTCCTGACTGCAGTTGGATAAGTATTGGGCTCCACAGCCTAATTTTGAAAGTGCTGAGCACCCACATCTCCTGCAAAATCAATATGAGGGCTGCGGGCGGTGCTGAAAAACAAACTATTAATAATTTTCAACACATGACAATATGTTCCAGCTTTTTGCCTGTTCTTATTTCTGTATCTCTCTTTCATTCCTACAGTATTTAGAAATGGCTCCCATAGTCACTGTATTTTTCCTCTTTTTGTTCTTTAAATGGCACAGTACTTTTTCATGAGAGGTAATTTCTCCTACCACTGAGACCCATACTTTTCCTGATTATCTCAATGTTTCTTTCTAATTCCTGGGACTTAGTTTTATTTGTCATGAGTCTAATCTTCTCTCTGCCTTTACAATTAGTTTTACTGTACATCAAACATTGTTCACTGAGATTTCTTGTCTGAAATGCAAGAAAAACTATTACAAGCTAGGGGAGATGTTATCATTCAGCTAGATCCTGTGATTTCGGACAAGACGTTGTTGGCAGTCCAGAGATTTATTGCTTTATGTAAAGTGATAGTCCATGTTTCATGATGCTATTATTTGTATGTAACTGTTAAAGAAAGAAACTAGAGGGAAGAAAGGCAAGCACAAAAGGTTTAATCTATCTCATTTTATTATATTTCTACCTTCAGAGTCCCTTACTAAGGTTCCCAGCGATCTGTACGAAACTGCAGGTTTGGAACAGACTCCTTTTCTCAGCTGTACCAAAGAAGAGTAGAAGTAACATCCTTTTCTGCCATAGATTTATTTCTAAAACTCTGTTGTTTGGATGACTATTGGATTCATACCTTTGCTCCCTCAGCAAAAAGGAGAAATTGCACAGCACAGCTGCTGCAAGGCTGAATTTCCTCCTCAGCTGAAGGCAATGACTAAGACATTGCATTTTCATAGAATCATAGAATCATAGAATCATAGAATCAT
>NW_009605388.1:0-6264 GCF_000690535.1 Cariama cristata | reverse complement strand
GTGAGTCCACCACCTCCCTGGGGAGCCTGTTCCAATGCTTAATGACTCTTCCAGTGAAGAAATTCTTCCTGGTATCCAACCTGAACCTCCCCTGGCTTAACTTGAGGCCATTTCCTCTTGTCCTCAATGTACAACTTTTTTTTTTTATTTTTCAACATACAAGGGAACAAAAATAAATCAATAAAGCACTTTCCGTAACTATAACAACAGAGCTAACATCCTTTCTGGGGGAAAGAAGCTACCCGGGTGCAGAAATATCAAAGTGCTGCCTGAAGGCACTGATAGACAGTCTGTACCTAAGTGAAGGTGGTGTTCACCTTGCTCATCCCACCTACCAACCCCTGCCAGCAAGATGCTCTCAGCCAGTCACAGCATGTGTCCAAGGAGGGCGAGCTTTGTCATTACAGCTACACCTCTGGACAACCAGAAGCTAATTCAGTAGTAAAGCAACAACAATTATGGATACTGAAAAGCCCATTTAAGGAAAATGGAACAAAATCATGAAGAAATCCATCTGCATTGGGATATTTTTGTTAAACAAGCTAAGCATCTTTGTTTATTCAAGGCAAGTAAGCTGTGCTGAAGCCTGGAAGTGAAGTTTGAATGGGAAGAACCTGCCTAGCAATCCACTTTGTGCACACTTAAACCAGAGGATAGCCAAGCTCATATTTACTGTAGGAGCACATGGAGGATTTTCCTCAGCTTTCTGAAGTCCTCAGCTAATGTTCATCAAGCTGACATGACCTAGCACTGTACTAAAGGGTGCAACCAGGTCTTCCTCACACTCCTAGTTATTTGTTCTCACCTTGTGCCAGTTCCTCCCCTGGGACGGCAAATGTCTCTGTGGCTGCATGGTGAACTAAATCTGAGTGAAAACTAATCTGGGAAAGAAAACAAGAACGTTCATTAGCTCCTTGCTCTAGTTCCTGGTGGGGCCACATAAATGCCTGTGCTCGCAGATGGGAGAAGGAAGTTAGGAAGAATAAGACTTTCTTTTTTAAGCAGTGGGGATGGCTTTAACTGGTCATAAAACAGCACTGTTGCTAATCTCAGAATAAACCTATTCATTTCAGAGTCCCAAGCAAAATAGGAAGTTATTTAGAATCATAGAATCATAGAACTGTTATAGTTGGAAAGGACCCTTAAGATCATCCAGTCCAACTGTTAACCTAGCACAGCCAAGTCCACCACTAAACCATGTCCCTAAGTACCTTATCTACACGTCTTTTAAATACCTCCAGGGATGGTGACTCAACTACTTCCCTCGGCAGCCTGTTCCAATGCTTGACAAACCTTTTGGTGAAGAAATTTTTCCTAATATCCAATCTAAACCTTCCCTGGTGTAACTTGAGGCCATTTCCTTTCATCCTGTTATTTGTTACTTGGGAGAAGAGACCAACATCCACCTCGTTACAACCTCTTCTCAGGTAATTGTAGAGAGTGATAAGGTCTCTCCTCAGCCTCCTTTTCTCCAGACTAAACAACTCCAGTTCCCTCAGCTGCCTCTCATAGGACTTGTGCTCCAGACCCTTCACCAGCTTCATTGCTCTTCTTTGGAAGCACTAAATTTAAATGATATGCAGATTACTCAGTGACAGAACAGAACTGTAGCAATGATCTGGGGAACCAACACCTCTACATGATCTTTGGAGCAACTGCGGACCAACCAGCAGCCACCGCACACTCCCTAAACTCAAAGTTTTCTGTCTGCCAGACACCAACTCTTGAACAGTCTTGCTCTAAGCTGGTGATGTCTGGACCAAGTGGAAAATCAGATTTGAGAGTTTCAGGCATTTGATTTGAAAACAAAAAATGCTGTAAGAGAAAAAGAATGTCTGTGCTGTGTTTCCTGGAGCCATAATCCAAGATACTAGGCTGTCCTTCAACCAACTCAAAGGCAGAAGAAAGTTGTGTAATGTCATCACCACTAAGCCCATGAAATATTTTATCTCCTCCCAACATATCATCCATGAAAAGTGAATTTTTTTCTTCTCTGTCAAGTAAAAGATAAATCAGTTGGAAATTCTGTCACGGGCCTTTTATGCCTTTGCAGGAAACCACAGTTAGCCAGCAAATGTGGTCATGAAAGTGTGTGCGATCCTGTCACTTGTGACATGAGACATTGCCAGAAATTGAAGATGTTACAGAGTTTTAGAAAGCCACCACTGCAGCTGGGGGAGAAGAGAACCAAGAAGCAACAGGAGATATCAGCTGATTCACTGCCTAGCTGCAGCTTTCAAAAAAATTGCAGTTGTCTACTGACCTTTTAACAGACTTCCCAAATCATCTGGAATTGACTAGATTTTCAAGTGAGAATCAAAATGTTAGTAGCTGTGCTTAGCCTGGACATACTCTTAAGCAGCCAAAGGTCGAATATTCCATTAAGAGTGTTGCTTGTGGCAGCTGTGGCGTATACATGAGCTAGAAGTACAAGAGTTAGATTATCTTCACGGGATATATTGTGCTAATCAGACTTTAACCAGTCTGTTAGACATCAGTTATTAATCCAAAACACCTCAACTTTCTCTGCATTCAACATGCAGGTGGTGAGTGTCACAGATTATTGCGAGTAAATGTATAGGTGCATTTGTGGCATGTACCAAGTTCTGCCAAGTGATAAGCTATGTTCACATCTGTAAGAGGTCTCTACAAGCCATCACAACAATGAAAAACAGCTCTTGCAATACGACCAAGAAGACTTGGAACTACTGCTAAGTTGAACTTTTTAAGAACCCAAACAAAGTCACACTCCAACTACACAAGTAAGTCCAGTCTACAAATTCTCAAGTCCACAAATTCTGCTCAACAAACTAAAAGAATTAAAACTACTACCACAATTGAGTTCATTAAAATATTTTAGGATTCTCACTTCTGCTAGCTTGTTGAGTTCCACCACCTTTCCTATTCCATGATGTTTAATGCAAAGCTATCTAGAAATGAATGCTTTACAGTGAAATCCCAGAACTCAACAGGAATTATAAAATAGAGGTCAACATTTAGGCAAATACTGTTAGATGTTGATGTGTTCTGATATTTCAGTACTCATATGACATTTTACTATATTGAAAAGTCTCTTAGGAACTGCCAGTCAAGATATGGCAATTTAGATCCCTACCCTTTGTCATAGTCTCTGTGCCTGAGACACTTTTAACATTGAAGGTCTAGAAGAAACAGCTTGCTGTTCTGTGAACATTCCATGAACCTGAGCAACGCTGACTTCAAAAAAGACATCTCTGAAGCTTTTAGACTATCATTTTGAACGGTGTTCAAGGTGTTGCCTTGAAGGCTGGAAGCCCTTTTGCATCAGAAACAGAGCAGTGGTAGCATAAGACTTACATTTTGTGCACCGCATACACAACCCAAAGTCAACAAAGACATGTTCAAATAGAGAAATAATGTTATGAATCATCTGAACATGTGAATGATATTGATATTTTTATCACACGCCTCACTATATCAACTGAAATCAATGACAAACCATTGGTACCAACCAGTTGTTGAAACATTTCAGCTTCATCTCCTTGTGTTTGCAAAGCATTTCAGATTCATATGATGACATAGCCCTTTGGTCTTCCACACACTTGCAGAGGAATTCATCATGGCAAGGAGCTCATCAAGCTCACAGACAACTGAAATCTGGTTGTAGAAAGGGCTACATTGTACATGAAAGTCACTACTGGACGTAGACCAATGCTGAGCACAATAGTCCTATAGTACTTTCTTGAAAAACATCTGCTTGTGTTTCTCCTATTACTAGCTGTAGAAAAAAACACCTAAATCTTAGCAGAGACTGTATCTCTAAAGCTAAATCTATTTTCAAGATGCGAAATCTGATTTTTGCAGTAGAGCAGAGGCTTAGTAATCGCACATACACTCCCTGTACTTCGAGGGTGCCAAGTCACAGGCTTCTGCTTTATGGAGCCAGTAAAAGGTGAGAACGTTTTTGCTCAGCTTTGCAAACTGTATCTTGTCACTTGCCTGACTTAATGATAACAGAATAAATTCAAATTTTACAGCATCCAAACCAATTTTTTAAGAAAAAATTACCTCTGAGCAGGTACGGGTGTTTTAGGTCACCATTGCAACATCTCCCCCATTGAGGCTTAAATGTCAGATGATAGTGTTAAACACCATTGCTACGAGTTTCAAGCCAGGCTGAAAACTTTGTACATGCACTAACTTATTAAATCCAGCTTTAAATTAAATGTGGGTTAAAATCAAAGCAATTAGCTCTCTTTGACAAGCACAAACCTACTATTTACCTACCAGAAGCAGATGCTAGTATATTTTTAAATATTCCATAGCTGCCTGTTTTTATCTCTATAACATACAAGCAGAAACCCTATTTAGGAAGCATGTAGCATCTCTGGAATTTTTAGCAGAATGTATGTCTCCTGCTTTCCTGTGAAAGCATCATCCATTTTTGCCTGCTAACTATAGTCCAGAATGTAATGGAGATGTGTGGTAAAAATATCTCTCACTGCCACAATGTCCCACTGAGCAGACATGTTATTTTTCGATTCTGCTATGCTTACTTCACAAGATCAACTGAGAGCTAAAATGCTATTAATGTACTTAATGACACGTTCTTAGCAATAAATTCAGTCAAATATAGAAAGATGGAATTACTGAATCTAGGACAGACGTCCAGTAAGACCTGAGACAAGTGATTGTGAACAGCTGCTGGCATGAAATCCAGTATTTGCAACACTTCACGACTCTTCATATTTTGGTAGTACAGTAGTACAAGGACTGGAAGACTCATTACTGGTCAGTACAACAAAAAAACTTTCTACCATTTCCGCTCTTTGATTCATGTGTCTCCCAGGAGCTCACAAAGGATTATGTCTATTAAAACCCTAGCTTGGCTCTGGCAATATATGCTTTTGTCTTAGAATGTGCATGAACTAAACAGCAGCTTGGCATGTGTCATTGTCACGTCCTCCACCCGCCCAGTGGTTTGTATGTTCCTGTTTCGTGCAGTGCTATCATTAAAACCACTGAACTACAACAGCTATTAAAAGTTTTACCTTCTAAATATGTATAAGGCATAGCCCTTACAGTGAACTCCTTTCCTGTTCCTACTGTGTTAACATGAAATTTAAAAGTGGCACAGGCACAAGAAATCACTTCGGCCTGTTCTCCACCAGCCCTCTCTCACCCCCCAAAACAGTTCCACCTCACATACTCAGGCAACAAAAGTGTTACCTGATTTCTATGTTAATACTCCCACTGATGGTGCTCTCTCTACCCCGTCCTCTATTTCAGTGGCCAGCTTCAGTGACAGCAAGAATATTTTGTTTGTTTAGATCTGATCTAAACATCATGCCTATTTAAAACATTTTGCATGCAAAATAATAAATCAAATAAATAAGTATAACAAAACTGATTCTGCCAAAGAGCAATTTCCCTGTTTTAAATCTAGGAAGGAAAGACTTAGGGAAGATTTGTAACAACCTTTAAGCAGAAAAGACTGATGTACAGAGAAACAGAATAATCTGGTTTTGATATCCAGTGAAAACAGGACCAAACTGGGCTCCAATTGCAGCGAGAGGGACTGAGACCAGACACTGAGAGGAAGATGTGCCCCATCAAGCCTGGAATGAAGGATCTACGGATGTTAGACCACCTCACTGGAATCCTTAGATCAGAAGAACACCACCCAGGAACAGTTACAGCAGACCTATCTTTTGTAACTGCTGTTGCTGTAGAAATCAGTCCATTGCACCTGCATTTGCTGCCTTAGTTGATAACCCTTCTTTCTACCCTGCACCCACTTCTCCAAATCCACCTGTATGCACTGTGTCCCGTGCATCTGAATATTCGGTTCCCCTTGTCACTGTTAACGTCCTTACGTCTCTGCTTGAGTGATCCTTAATATGCACACATGTCCTGATTTGGCTAAAACAGGACTATTTCTCCTTTCAGGAGTTTTTCTTTTAGTTAAGTTTCTTCTAAGTAACTGCACTTTCTGAAAGTGCAGTTAGATGTTTTTCAGACAGTGTCTGTTTTCAAACTTGGTAATGCTCAATGTTTATAGTTGCTACTGAAGTAATGATGGGATTGGTACGCAGAAAGGTCCATGTTTATACTTATTCCCATGAGAACCAAGGCCACTGCTGGCCTTTTTTGTTAAACAAGTGAAAAGTTGTAAAAGGGTCGCACCTGCAGAATAGTGCAGATGGGACAGGTGACCAAAAACTGACCAACGAGGTATTCCATCCCATCCACGTCATCCTCAGTACAAAGCTAAGGGGTCATGAG
>NW_009605387.1:46659-54571 GCF_000690535.1 Cariama cristata | reverse complement strand
CGAGGCAGCTGAGCTCCTGTACGGCACGTATGTATTCGTCTTACTTTATGGAAGTCGCTAACTATCGCTGCGGCGCATCAGCCGTTGCCGGGAGCATTGAAACCATTGCTGGTTTGCTCCGATTTGGGCTTACGGTTATTTACTTAACGGAGATTCGCCGGCAAACAGATCAATGAGCAAGGATGCCAGGTCTGTGGAGTCCAACTTCTGACCGTGGATGAAAGAGGGATGCTGAGGTGGTGTGGAGACAGGACTGGTCAGAGCTGCCAAGGAGCAGGGCAGGCGAGAACGGCAGGATGAGGGCGAAAGGGGACAGGCGGTGGGAAGGAAGAAGGGAGGAGGAGAGAGGGAAAGGGCGGTGTCAGTGTTAGTCATTTTTTATTCCTGAATGTAGCCTCCTGCCCTGGCTAAGGTGTCGGTTGTAGGTTTGTGATGCTCGAGGAATAGCTCATTTTCTTGTCCAGAAGGGACCTCTCCTGCACGGTCCTTGCCTGCCCGAGAGTCAGGGACACAGAGGGAGCTCCGGGAGGGACCGGTGAAGTTCATCCCACACTTTTCCCCCCTTCCTTCTCCCCCTGCCACTGCTGGCACATTAGCATGCAGGGTAGGCTCTGCTGTGTATTTAATGACTCCATTTGCCGGTGTCTCTGTTAGCTCACACCGCCTTTCTTCAGTCTCGCTTCACAGCCTGCCTCCCCGGGACCAGCTGGGTCCATCTCCCCGCTGTGTCCACGCGAGCGGACTCTCCGGGACCCGGGTGCCGTTTCCAGCTGGGTTAGGCAGTGAGAGCAAAGCTCCGAGCAGTACTGGAAGGGGAGGGGGCAAAAAGGAGGCAAGCTCAGGCAAGAGAGGCAGGGAGAGACTCCGTCTCGGCAGTAATGAGGGAGAAGCTGTTTAGTCATCTCTCTATATATACTTTCACAATGATGATCGCATTTACTGATTGCTTCTGACTGCATTGAGAGAGGGAGTCAAGAGGCAGGCAGCACAGTTCACCTTTTATCCTGAGGAGTGACTGCTCCCCCTTCCTTCCAGTTCCCCAGATTTAGCCCTACTTTTGGGTGCTGAGAGCGTCTTTCCTTGCCAGGTAAGGCACCGCTGCGAGCCGGCAAGATGGGGCTCCCTGGGCTGACCGGGAGGGAGGGGAGAAGTTTGCATGCATTTATCCTAAGCCTGTTGCTTTTGCTCCTAAATCTCTGCAACGGACTGAGGGAGTGAATGTTTTGCAGAAAGTTTTATGATCTGATGCGATTGCAAAGGGAAAGGAGTATGTGACTGGCAGAGGATATCGAAGCTTTGGCTGACATATTTTGCTTTGAAGCAAATATATCTTTGCTGTCTGAGCCTGACCCAACAAGGACAGGAAAGGAGAGAACAAACGGTCTCAAGGCTCTTCACTCCCATTAGCAGCGTCTCATCAAGAAACTCACAGTATGTTTATCAGTCCTATTTTAAATCATCCCTGGCTGCTTCTAGAAGGGGAAACACTATGAAATTTTTGTTTTGTTTCTGCCTTCATGAGACTACGAAGAGACATTTATTAAGTATGGCATTGCTGTGGGAGCTAATGTGGTAAGAATCCACCCTTTATTTCTTGACCCTTTAGGTGAACAGAAATAACTGCGTTCTCTAAAGTTTTCCTCCAGAGCTTTACTGACCTAGCCATGCCTGTCAGATTTTTGTTTGAAACTGGGATGAAACCACGGTGCCCACGAAGCGGGCGCAGCGCAGACGACCTGCGGGAGCCAGCGGTGCTCAGGGAGGGACTCGGAGGGGGTCGGCAGTCCTGGGAGGGGGACAGGGGGCTCATGCCACAGGCTTTGCTATCAGATTTGCTTGCGCCATTTCACTGTGCTCATCATTATCTAAAGAGAACAGAGTCTTTGCTGTACAGATGCTGACTTTTTTAAACCAGAAGGAGGCAAATTATTTTATTTCATCTACCAGGTCTTCTAAATGTCATCAGCAGGGTACCGATCTTTTGTTAACTAGTTCCTTTCAAATTACATGCAGAAACTATGGTAATTAAAATTAGAAATATGTGTATAGCTAAATATATGCTTGTTAGAATTAAAGTGTGTCTTTGCTATGCGAGCTGAAGAGACTCTGTCGACTGTACAGTATATTTTGAGCCCGGCCAATTGCTTTCCAGCCTAAAAAGACTGGTTAGCAGTTACCAAAACCCAGGCATGCAGAAAAGGAGGACTCTTTCCACATTCTGTAGATAAACTAGGTACTTCGTTTTTTTTTTTTTACTCCGCTTAGTTTGTGCGGCTCTGAATTACAAATCCAGTCCTATCGGTCTCTCTATTTTCTGTCTCTTACTTTGGGGAGGGGTGGAGTTCCAAGGACTCATGGACAAGAAAAAGCAAAACCTCTGTGACAGGGGATTTCATTACTCTTCTCTCTCTCAGTCCTTCAGACAATTTATATCTGAAAATGTATAGCTCTCTTTTTGTGTATTTTGAGGATCAAATGGGACAGATTTTATGCAACTTTGAGAATTAAGCCGTGTGCGCTACGTTTTCTTAACCAGCTGCATCTCTTGGTCACAGAGAAGCGGGAACTAAACTTCCACAGAATACCACCCCTCTCTTTCTCTTTTGTTTTAATCTCCTGCCCATTTCAGAGCTGAGATATTTATAGCTTCCCCACATACACTGCCAGCATGGAAGGACCCATTTTATCTTTAAAAATTGATTTAAAAATGTGTAAGTCACTTATGAGTTACCCGTGCTTTATTAGAACAATTATATGTGAAGTATTTATAGTGCCTCAGCAGCTAATGTAGGTAACCTGGAATTTACAACCAAAGTTATAAAAGTACAGAAGAGATTTCTAACGAGGTTCCCCTGAGAAATCAGGGGAGATGAGGATGCAGTGTACTGTAGCTGGTCAGGTCACCGTACGTCGCCAGTCAGTCCTGGTAGGACAACTGTGGTGGTGTCGCTAATTGAAATTAAAAAGCAGAGAAGACAGTTTACCAGCAGGGAAAACAGGAACAGGATGCATTATCTTGGTCTCTTGGTTATTTGCCTGTATATATTTGGTGAGTGATGAATGAAATGTTTCTCATTTTGCTGCCTCTTGTTTTGCAGTCCTGTTCGTAACGCAGTATTTCATAAAAGTTACAAGATCCATGGCTGCTGGTGTAAGAAATGGGCAGCTCTGCTGCCTGAGCCCACCGAGCCCCTGGCGATTGCCTTTCAGCTAAAGACCGGGCCGTATTTTCAAAGTCGTGCAGAGAAAGTTTGCAGGGCTGCGCCCTGCCTCTTCCCCGCACAGATGAAAGAGCCTGGTCTCCAGGGCTGTCAGTCTGGCACTATTAACGCAATAAATTTCCTCTTTAGGGGGAGAGAAAAAATAGTGCATAGTAATATTGAACAGTTCTTTATAGGAAAATATTGTGGGATGGTTGCTCCACTGCCGTGTATATAAGCAAAGGGTCTCCTTGGGATAAGCATCGCTATGGATTATTATCTGTTCCGTAATTACAAAACCTCTTCCAGCAGCAGTAAGATGCTTGCACAAGGGATTTCAATCGTCCTTTAGATAGTAAAAGTGCACAGAAACACACTCCACATTAAGGTGATGAATGTTAATGTGCCCTGAAGAGGAAGAGCATTTCTGTGAGCAGTTTAGCCATTTTCACCCCCGATTGATTCCATCATTTTTTATTCAGTATTTTGATGGCCTGTTGAAATCAATAATGCTGCAGCCTTACTGGCTGGAATGGCAGCTTTCACATAATTAAAAAACTTTGGAGTAAAACTGCTTAGAAGGATACCATGTAGAGGATATAATTAAGCTTTGAGGGCCTAAGTCAGTGGAATCAATGGAATTTCCATTGATAAATCGACTTTTGATAGGGCCTCTAATGCATCTTACAAGATTAACAGCACCTTTCTCCAGATAATTTTATGGTAGAGTTAGAAAAATGTTAGGGAAGGGAAGGTAAATACAAGTTAAAAAAAAAGTTAAATACTGTAAGAACTCTGACCAAAGATCAAAAAGAAAAAGAAAATTCACAGCTAGATCAGAACCACAGCAACTACTCTAACTTCACGAGAACGTTGGCTTCCAGTGGCTGAGGATCTGGACAACTTGCGATATTTTTCATCTAAAAATCAAGAGTGCAGTGAACATATTTCATTTCAGCCTAATAGTCCTTCAGTTCCTCGGCTGAAGGACTTCTGCCTCTGTCAGCTAGGAAAAAATCAAGGTATCTTCCTGCTGGAAGAAAGTTGTCCAACTTTGGAGGCTTCCCTCATTCTGATGTTCTTGGTACTTAGTTGGTAGCTTAATCCATCAGCTTTCATACTTGGGATTCAAGCTTACTGTTGCTCAGGTATTCTGAGGAATGTTTCTCTGAAAGTCGGAATTTTCCCCTGGTCCGGTAGAGGGATGCAATATTTCACAAGAGTAAAACCCACCTCTAAATGAAAGAGACCAGCAAAAAACTGCTGCTGAGGCCAGGTCTTTAATTAAAGGTGGGAGAAAACTAATGAAAACCAGAGAAGATTTTCTGTTTCTTGCAACTGAAAATATTCTCAGTGCAAGATTCATTACATAGTGAACTTTTTAAAGTCTGGAAACCCAGCTCAGTCCAGTCGTGGCTTTTCATGGCATACAGTTCCACTGGGTGAACTGCAAGCTGATTTCACCGGAGTTCCCAGCTCTTTCTTGACAGCTGTAGTTAAACTGATGAGCACATGAGGCTTACACCTGGGGAATTATGGATTAGTCTTGTTTGTAAGGAAGCAAATATAAATTAGTGTGTTTATGCTACTTTTAAAATGCTTTTAATGAGGAATCATTTGCTATTCAAAATTTCAATCTATAATAATGTCATAACCCCGCTGAGCTGATTATCATGTGCCTTGTTTAACACCATTCTTCAAATGGGAGACGAAGGCAAGCCAGTTGTTTTAAATTCTTGTGCACATACTGATATCGGACTCTTTAACACAACGGGCAAGACACCCCGCTTGACTGTGTGTTGTGTTTTTGTTTTGTTCTGTATTTTAGATGGAACTGATCTGACTGCCAGCAGGTCTCAGGAGCAGCCCAACTGTCTTCTCCAGTAACAAGACCTGGGGTCATCATGGCAGCAGGAGTAGCAGCGGCCCCCCGCCATAGGATGGATGCCAGTGGCCAACTGTCCCATGCCACTGGCTCCAACGGAGAAAAACAAGAGGCAGGATGAGCTGATCATTCTCAATGTGAGTGGCAGGCGTTTCCAGACCTGGAGGACTACACTGGAGAGATACCCGGACACTCTCCTGGGCAGCACCGAGAAGGAGTTCTTCTTCAATGAAGACACTAAGGAGTACTTCTTTGACCGGGACCCTGAGGTCTTTAGGTGCATCTTAAATTTTTATAGAACTGGCAAGCTGCACTATCCCAGGTATGAGTGCATCTCTGCTTACGACGAAGAGCTTGCCTTCTATGGCATCCTCCCTGAAATCATTGGGGACTGCTGCTATGAAGAGTACAAAGACAGAAAGCGGGAGAACGCGGAGCGGCTGATGGATGACAATGACTCAGAAAACAACCAAGAAGGGTCCATGCCATCCCTGAGCTTCCGGCAGACCATGTGGCGAGCCTTTGAGAACCCCCACACCAGCACCTTAGCCTTAGTCTTTTACTACGTCACCGGTTTCTTTATTGCTGTCTCTGTGATCACTAATGTCGTGGAAACTGTCCCTTGTGGCACGGTGCCTGGAAACAAGGAGCTTCCATGTGGGGAAAGATATGCTGTGGCTTTCTTTTGCTTGGACACGGCTTGTGTGATGATTTTCACGGTTGAGTATCTGTTGAGACTCTTTGCGGCCCCAAGTCGCTACAGATTCATTAGAAGCGTGATGAGCATCATTGACGTGGTGGCCATCATGCCGTACTACATTGGCTTGGTGATGACCAACAACGAGGATGTCAGCGGAGCCTTTGTGACACTAAGGGTTTTTAGGGTTTTCAGGATTTTCAAGTTCTCTCGCCATTCCCAAGGCTTAAGAATCTTGGGCTACACTTTGAAGAGCTGTGCCTCCGAGCTTGGCTTTCTCCTCTTTTCCCTCACTATGGCAATCATCATCTTTGCAACTGTGATGTTTTATGCAGAGAAAGGGTCCTCGGCAAGCAAATTCACCAGTATTCCTGCTTCCTTTTGGTACACTATTGTAACCATGACAACACTGGGGTGAGTATTACTTTTTCTTTTACTAAGCAGCAGGCGAGCATATACTAGGAGCTTGACTTCAGTTACTCCTAAGCATTTTCCTGGGTGCATGTTCAAAAAGGGGCTGTTGAGGACTTGATTGTTCTTTGCCTTACAACTCTTGCAATTTATGCTTATGTGAAGTTGTATAAAACAGAAAAAGCACTTACACCCACTTGACAAATGCTTGGCACAATGGTAAATGAGTGCAGGAGGAGCAAGGCTGTGTGGAGTAGCAGGTCCTGTTTCGCACTCCTTCTGCAGGAGAAAAAAGTTAACGTGAGTGCAAGGGAGCTGGCAACTAGAGCTTATGGTTTTTTCTGACATTCATTCGAGCCATAGATTTTATGCGAAGTTGCTGATGTATACGTTGTCTCTTTTCGCGATGTCGGTCATTGTTTCTTCACTTGATGTGCCAGGAACTATAAATTTGCTGAATTCAAATGGATATTGTGGGCCACTATACTGAAAATACTCAGTGATCTCCAGGCCATCATCTGTTTTTTATTTAAGTGAGCAGGATACAGCCTTCTTGTCTGTGTTTAGTTGTGAGTTTAACAAATAATACGAGTATGCGATAGCAGTTGCAGTAGAATTTCAAACAGTCAGTCCCATGGACAGGTACAAAGCTAATGATATCAAAGCAAGGGGAATGTAGCCCGAAGGGCACTTTTTCCCTTATATTTCATTTCTGTCTTACAGATGTTTCTACTGAGATTATAGATTTGAGCTTCTGTTGCTCTGAACTAAAACCTTTGTAAGCAGAATGACCAAGCCCTCACCCTGACGCAGTTATGTAAAAGAAAGTAGGCATCACAGGCTGCTGCTTCAGGCAGTCACAAAGTTATGATCGGATGCAATCTCTTAATTCCACACATCAGAACAATATACTGAGCTTATAGTTACTTTGCAAAGAGTTTTCCCACTGGAGAGTTCACAGAGTTTAATATTCAGATGTAGACAATTCTCACTCCTGTAATATGGTGACCACTTTTTCTCTAAACTGCTTTTGATTTTAAACACTTTTCTGTGCCTATTATACATGAACAGGCTCACAGTAGCACTTTTAAATTATTAAAATCATAATTCAGCTGTCAGAAAGGCACAGAATCTGAGCATATGACAACCGCAAGTCTGAATTTCTTCATTAAGTGAAAATGTAGAACATGTTTGTCATAGTCACCAAAAGATCTCTTTTTCCTCCTTTTTAACATCTAAGCAAAGTTTGCAAGTTCATATGGCAAAAGCTAAATTCCTTGCCATGGAAAAGGCGGCAGTGCTTGCTTAGAAATCGAAGCTGGGCTTTGGATCCCAGCACTCCCCCACCCTGTGGTTCAGCTTTCCATATTCTGACTGGTCCATACTGGTCAGTTCCCACCCTCCTGTCCCCACCATCGTATCTGAGCAGCTTCAGAGGGGCACGGGTCCTGGGTGGCTTGTTCGTGTGCCCTCTCCACAAGGGGGAAGTGCATGGAAATACAGTTCTTATTTTCTGGTTTCTGTTTAATAATCATCACACCTATCTTTCTATCTGCACACACTTACGCACATTCACACGGATGTTGTTGTATCTTTGTGACAGGAAAGTCGTGGTCAAGGGAACGTTCAGTGTTGGTTGGGGACAAACCCTGCTTGTGGAGTACCTGCAGAATGGGCTGTAGTGCAACTGAGTCTCTGTCCCCATCAGTGCAGTGACTT
>NW_009605387.1:22770-46643 GCF_000690535.1 Cariama cristata | reverse complement strand
CTTCCTTTCTGAATGCATGGATAGACAAACCAGAGTGCTCCTGAGGACTTTAAAGTGTTCTCAATATGTTGTAATCACAGAAATTATAGATGAATGAGTGCTTTAAACGAGTTGACAAGAATTTAAAAAATTAGACATTTAAACATGGCTTTGTAAGAGTTCATTGGAAAGGGACCCATAAAATGCTGTCAAAGCCTTAGAGCTTAAACCTCTAGTATTACTGATTTGGGATTTTTGTTGCAGGATTTTCATTAAAATAGGTGTCTCTAGCAAATAGTCTATCAGCTAAGTTTAGTGTCGTATCACAGACTCACAAGAAACTCAGAAACTTCGGCAATAGCGGTCCCCAAAGAGACCCTGCGCTCTCTGACAACACCTCTCTGCCCACGCCGGTGTTCAGCGGGTACCTAGCGCTTCCTTATCCAAGCGCCCGAAGCCAAACCCTCTCCACTGACTTGCCCAAAACCTGTGCTAGAAAGACAAGTTGCTACTATGAGCCAGAAAAACCTAATTCCTGCCAGACCAGCTCTGCGGAGCCCCTCGGAGAGGCACTTGTCGGAGCCGGTCAGGATGGTGCTGGGGTCCCAGCTGCGCGGGTGCAGGGACAGCGCTGGTGGAGCCAAGCGCCGGCGGTGCCAGCACCAGCCCTTGGCTCACAGAGTGACAGAATCACAGTCGTGCAACAGCTCTCGCGCACGGCTTGGCATCATGGCACAGTCAGTCATGAACTCTGGAAATGAAACTTTTGGCCTTGGGCCCTTTCCACCTTCCTGACTCCCACCATGGGGTGTGGGTGGGTGACATCTCCTGGCCCCCTTCATTCCCCCATAAATCCTTCCAGTTCTGACAAACTGGCATTTTCATACAATATTTCATATACATCTCTCTTCAGAAGTAACTTCAATATGTTTGGAAGGATCTTGTTACTAATGAGAGTACTGGCAATTCCTATCGCACAGACATCGCCAAAAATGCAGCCGAAGTCTCTAATGTGCTTCTCAAGACATCAGAGTTTGCCTAGTTAGTGGTTACCGGTTCCCTGCTTACATTTCAGCAATGCTCAGAGCTTTTATGAGTATCTTAAATATTTTCTGCCATGCGCATTTAAAAATTCAGCCAGCATTTAAAACAAGAAATTATAAAGCAGAATGGTTTTTAGCGCAAATCTATACACATATGTATGTATTTTTTGTTGGAACACTGAAACATTTAAATCCATATAAGTGAACATTTCCCTGACACTGGAATTCCACCATTGCTTGTGACAGAGTCCTTTACTAAAGTGATTTGGAACACGCAGGATAACTTCTCCCATGTTACTGAGACATAAAAAAATTAACTCCATTTATATAAAAGGGCAAGTTTACTTACAACAAACAAACAAGCCTAGCAGTAGGAAGCCATTAACTCTCCTACTGTACTCTACATCAGCTGCTGTTATTCCAGGTTCCTAAGTATCTTTAGGAATAGAATTTCCAGATTGACCCATAAATGAAAAGCAGTAAAAATGCATTTCTTCTTGAAGGTGAAGCACCGCATAAAATAGAATAAGTGCTGCTTTTGGTGGGGTTACTGTGCAAATCAGTTTTGAGGAACCCAGGATGACTTGCAAGCTCCTTAGGTAGTTAACAACCCAAGGAGATAGGTACAACAGTTTTTCTGGAATGGGAAACAAAGCAAAGGAATTAAATTATACTGACCCTGCATCTCTGATCCCTCTGCAGTGCTCATCAGCCCTGGTTTAACAGAGGCTGTTTTTAATTTAGCACAATTTAAATTTTGCTCAGGAGGTTTTATAATGAAAGCATTATTCTTGGGTGCATCTTAAATCAATGTGAATTACTGAAACAACTATTCAAAATTAATTCAAAATCAGCTATCCAATTCATTCAGAAACATTCTTCTCAAGGGGCCAACAGCTACCCATCTTCTCTGCTGCCCCTCTATAAAACACCAATACAATAAATATTAGCTTTGCCAGCACCCTTTCTTTGTTCTGCAGGAGGTTTTGACCCCCAGGACCCTCCATCCCAGTAATGCAAGCGAAACAACTATTCAAAATTAATTCAAAATCAGCTATCCAATTCATTCAGAAACATTCTTCTCAAGGGGCCAACAGCTACCCATCTTCTCTGCTGCCCCTCTATAAAACACCAATACAATAAATATTAGCTTTGCCAGCACCCTTTCTTTGTTCTGCAGGAGGTTTTGACCCCCAGGACCCTCCATCCCAGTAATGCAAGCGCTGCCAAAAGCAGCGGAGGAGCACAGTCCTGGTTCCCATTGTCAGCATTCATGTCCCTGGCTTGGTTTTTAGCTAACTTAATACACAATAGCCACCAGTTTTACATCTATATAGAGACAGTTTAATTATCATAAATTTTGTTACCTTGTTACTAGCGTGTTGGTTTATTCACTTTTAAATAGCATTTGGTTGTGGATGGGGCAGCCTCGTGTTTCGCTGCCCATCAGCATGCATCGCAAACACGGCTGCAGTACAGGACCTCTCTCACGCTACTAAACCCCACACCGTTTTTGCCCAGAGCGCATATTTTTCTAAGCTTTTTATAGCTGTTTTCATTTCATCTGACAACAGCAGTATGTTTCAGACTCTCGGGCAGCGTCCGCGACCTGCAGCGTAGGTAGCAAACTGTAGTTGTGAAAACCTAGGTGCCACATCAACCTGCACCATCTTGGGGCACGGAGAGGTACCCCAGGGCCCGGCAGAGCATCGCAGCCGGGCTCCCTGCCGTGCCACAGCCCGAGGCATGCCCAGCCCGAGCCCCGCACCTAGGGCAGGCGGTGCCAGGACCCCCGTCCCCACCACAGCCGGGAGCAGACTGGAGCAGAGAAGGGTGAAAAACCTGCAGCGTATCCTGGAGGGAATCGTCACTGAGATCTTTGGGCCATTTGCGTCAAGAAACCAGCAGTACCGCGGACCAAGGAACAGAGGTTGTTGATGGATTTCGTTCTGGTTTGAGCGTAGGGATGCGCTGTGCGGTTTTCTATTGCCTAACGAAGGCTGAGCTCCCACAGCTCCGTGCCCTCGGGGTGGTCCAAGGAGAATCTATCTTCTGTCTGACGGTCTCCCTTACGATTTGCAAGAACATAATGGTTTCGAGAACACTATCCCTCTTTCAAATTCGGCTGCACTGGTCAATGAGTTTGAAAGATACACACCAGTGCACTTGGACAACACAGCGCTATCTATATAATTCATTCAAGGAACCAGGTTAACGCTAGGAAGTCAATAAAACAGATGTGCTGGCCTGGTTATGTCAACAGCCTGATCTGGAGCAAGATCTGAAATTTCTTGCGCTTTTTATTAGCTGAGTGCTTAGAGAGCAGGGATTTGGGGGTAGGGGTCTATTTTGGTTTGTCTTGGTTCAAGCAGGTACCCCGTGGTTCTGCAGAATGCGGGTCAGAGAGAGTGCAAGAGAACTGACACCTGATCAGCCCCTCTGAAAGAAACACCATTCTTTGTTGTGCTTATTTCTTGGGCTTTCTTTTTTATTGGTATTCAGTCATGGACAAGAAAGGGGATGAAATTTAAGTAGTGCAATAGCATGTGGAATTCTTGCTGCCAAACTGTTGACAGCTGAACTAGCAGGAACTTACTGAGCGCTGACCACGCTCCTCGCAAGCGCTGCCGGCGACGTGTGAACAGAGATCTCTGCAGTTCCTTCTCCCGTGCCAAGTACTGAAACCACTGAAGCTGATGGTAACCTTCAGTCACCCTCCTTCATGCAAACTAAGAGGAGTTTGCAAAGTAAGGAAAATAACAAATCATCTCTGGAGCGCTGCCATTCCTGGCTTCTCCGGAAAGATTGCTGTTTGGCCCAGTAATCATATTGTGCATGTCAGTACTTCAGTAACTGCCGTTAAACTGAATCAGAAAAATTGCTTTAATAGAAACACTACTTTGCATATTTAACATCATCGATGGAAAGATGGATGAGGTGTGGGATATTTCCTTTGTAAACCAAAGCGCTAAAACTTCATCACTCTCACCATTTCCCACACAGTCAACAATTCTTCTATCCACAGGCCAAAGAACTGCTTGAATTTAATATACAGAAAGTCCAATCAAACAATGGATTGATGAAGCTACACAAAGAAGCCATTTTCTTGAGCTTTCATTCTCTTGACTCCAGCTTCATCTTATATGAAATGTGTACCAATTTTCTTCTCCTAATGGATTTATAGATATTGTGTGCGAAAAGTCTTTGTATCAGAAACTACAGATGGAACCTTTTCCCTTCACTATCTTGATGTAAATCTCAGGCAAGCATCTCATTTTTGAGCTATTTGTATTCACCAGAACCCCAGAAGTATTAAAAAACCTTTATTCATTCTCAGAGCAAGTGGAATTCACTGGATTTTTCTCTCTCTTAGCAAAAAAAAAATAAATCTGTCCTTGTGCTTTTTGTGGCTTTGGACATTTGTAATGATTGGGTGTATGTGAAAACACACAATTTTTAATGTGCAAGACAAAATAACTTTCCTTTAGGGTAAATTTGTTGTGTGAGAAGTGAATTATTTTGAATAAGGCCAAGTAATGGTACTGGCTAAAATTGTAATGTGACTGCTAAATTTGCCAATGGAAGCCTTGGCAGAGATGCATCTATAGCAACTGATTTACAAATTTTTTCTAAGCTCCTCTTTCCTTTTTTTACCCTTTCTTTCTAGCCTGTGTCACAGTAAGTGCCTGGGAAATACAGATTGAAGATAACATTGTATGTTCACTGGAGATGAAGGGGAGTGATTAGCTTGCTGACTGGATCTGAGCTATTTTTAGTCTCATAAAATGATAATTTCATAACATTGCTGACCCAGTAAAAGTAATTAGTTTACAGAGATCAGCTGAAAGCAAGGGACAGAGTAGCCACTGTCAGTCAGAAAGCAGGGGAAGGGGAAGGCCTGAAGTTAAAGGCCCTGCAACGAATTAGCCAAAGCTAATTACGTCTCTTAGCCGATTACAGCCCACACAGTCGGAACCAGTTTCCAGTGTGAGTGGCGGAGCGGAGCCGAGCGGAGCGGAGCTCCTCGGCGTCCCTGCTCTGCCGACAGCCCCCTCGCCCCTGAGAGACGGCGGCCGTACCTCACGTCCTCACCCGGGCCTTCTTGCTGGGCACGCGTTTAGCATGGGGCACCTAAAACGTGAAATGAAACTCCTGCCCCACTTTAATATTAGGGAAACAACATGAGACACTTTTTACTGCAATTTCTTACGGGATCTGTGCATTCTGGGTGGCTGAAGCCAGAATGCGGGAATACCTGTGACCAGAACCAGCTTATTTCTAGGCTGCAGAGGAGTGTCCCAGGCACTGTAATGCAATCACCTCATTAAAAAAAAGAAGAAAAAAAACCCACAAAAAAAGTGTAAGATAAACAGAAAAACCTTTTCTCGGTGTCAACGAGCGTTCTTCCCTGCCACCCATCACACGCGGGACTCCAATCTGGGGCACCACGCTCTCAGTGAACGCGAACACCGTTCCCCGTGTAACTCCGTACGGTTTCAGTGGAAGCCGCGTGCTGTTTGCATTTAACGCAGGCCGTGTCTCCCTACCCTTCATTCCACTCTGTGCAGAAGTACACAGGGACGGAGCTGCCAAAGGGTCTTACCAGAGGACATAGCAGGTTTATTTATTTTTAATGCCGCACAAGCCTCAGAAATGGCGACATCCGAACGCAGCAGCTGGTTTTTGCACTGCTCACGGATGCGCTCTGGCAATGGGTTTTGTGCATGGCCCCGGCAGTCAGAGGACCCGTGGGTCCTCTCTGGCCACCTCTCAGGGCTCGCCGAAGGGTGCTGGCAGCCGCAGCGATATCCCACGCTGAGCATCATGGCTCAGCAGCAGTTGAAGAAGAAAAGAGCTACAATTAGGTCATTTATCCATTGCCCTCCCACTCTCGCTCTTTGACATCCAGCACAGAAATCTTTTTTCTGTTAAATTCCACCACATCCACTGTGAATTTATTAATATTTTCCTTTGGCGCAGGCAGACTGCTGGATGTTTTGCCTGCAGACCATGAGGGCAGGCAAGGTTCAGCCGAGCTCTGCCTTCCTCTGGACAGGCCATGCCTGCAGAAACAGATTGTGCCTATTTAACTATTTACCATTGCTGCATTAGAGCACATTCAAGGGCTGTAATTCACCTCTTAAAGTTACAAGTAAGTGTGGAAGAGTTATTTTAAAATCAATATCTAACAGAATGCCATTGTTCCAACATTAAAACCTGCTGGGAAATTACTAGGAGGCATGTGGCAAGTCAAATCACTGCCTGCCAGAGGAGGAAACAATTCATTACTCCTCTAAAAGGTGCAAGTCTTTACGGGCTTTTTGTTCTGGTTTGCAGCCTCAGAAATTATACTGGAGCATCTGGCTCGCTCTTTTTTTTTCTTTCATGATTTCACTCTTTTGTTCTGGCTCTACATTGTGGACTTTTTCTTACTTTCTGCACGGAGCCGTGAGGGGTTTGGGTCTGGGGACGAGCTCTGCGATGGTATTGTCACTGCTGTCACTCCTCCTGATGGAGAGCAGCACTCTGCGTATGAATTATCTCTCACCTATAAAAGCATCTGCAACAACAAAACCAAAATGGGCAGCCACTCAAAGTCATTTTCGGAGCAGGCTCTTCACCGCTCGGGTTCAGGAGAGCCATTGCGCAGATCGCCTGGGGAAGCCTGCTGCTTTAATCTTGGCCTGCCATCTGCGGCAAAATTAAAACACAGATCAGCTTTAGCTTTTTGCCTTCAGGACTTTGAGAAATTTGGCTGATGTACATCCCCAGAAAGCCCTTGAGAAGGATTGTTTGCTACTGAAGAGAGTAGTCCTGCGGAACTGGGCTACGGGCCCCTGAAACCTAAGCTTAAACAGAGATGCAGAGGTCTCAGTGCTGTGGAGTCTTCTAGTAACAAGTCGAGTAACTCAAGTAGTAAGTCTTACACGTATGGAGGGACGCAGGCGCTGTTACTGAACACGCACCACGTACGGGTTTGCTGAACACCTGTGCGGCGGCACAACAGAAATGATGCCCTGGCACCCACAGCCCTCGCCCAACCTGCCTTGCAGCAGGCAGGAGCGAGAGCTGCTGGGTTCACTTTTAACAGCCCCCGTTAATCAAACAACACAGCCTCAACGTTGTGAAGTACCCTTAGCTTTTTATCGTGGGTAATTATTTTTCACATAGTTATTGCTTTGTTCTTTCTGTGCATGTGACTCCCCTCTGCCATCTAAAAGACACAAACGGCTGCTGGTTTTCTCCTCTTGCCTGCAGATACAGGGTTTCACATCAGATGTGAAAACAGCAGATGATAAAATCTCAAGTCGCTTTCAGCCTTTAATTTTTAAATGCATAGCCTTGATAACAAGATTTCACCCCACCACCAGACAGCCCCTTTTTACTTCTCTGCACTAAGGAAAACACTTCTTACTATTATTTAATTTTGCTTATTTTCTCACCCAGTTGCCACAATCCTCAATTCCATGTCTGTATGCTCTACATACACTTTTGGGGTATAATTTGGAGACAACACATCATCAACAGTACACACTTCCCTAGATTTGTATGACCTGGAGCACAAGGAAGCCATCCTCCTAAAATATTAATTACAGTCACTACAGTAAGAACAAAAATAGCACTTTATTTTTCAATTGAAAAAGCTAATGCAAGTCAGCTATTCATGCAACTTAATGCTTGGCAGAAGCAATCTATCTTCAAAAGGAAAGCTAAAATGAGAGAAAGCTGCTTTGAGCCGCTTTCTCCTAGAGTCCATCTACTCCAGTATCTTAGTTTGGATCAGGAACGCTCTTTGAAAGCAAAGCCAGGCATCCTGTCCTTGCTGCAGTTTGGCTCACAGTGCAAAGAGGTTTCAGAGCATGCAAACTGCATTCCTTCTGGATGGAACACGAGCGGAAGATGCACTCCAGGCATGCACCTAATGTGCTCTTACTGCTAATGGGCATTCAGGCCATGGACCAGACTAGGACTAGTCTAAAATTAATTCTCCCCGTGATGTGTCCAGTAGGGATGCTTGGTCCTCTGCCCCAGCTCAGCTCCTGTTGAGCCGCACTACCTGCTAATGCAGATACAAACTATTTTTTTCCCTACAATTGATTTCAGAACTCACTCTCAATTATAATCCTGTTTTAGTGTCTCTTGAGGTTTACGCAGTTTCTTGGCCTTTCGTCATCAATATTAAACTGAGAAAAGCTCCAACTGCTTCTTTCTGCCTCTTCCGGGGGAAGATAGGAGTAGACTGATGTCGATTTGACACCTCCGGTACTCCACTGCATGAGAGCCTTTTTCTAGTAATCAGTGTCTGAAAGGAGTAGAAACAGGACTTAAATTTACCACTTTGAACATGAATCAATGAAGCATTATTGCCAACACACATCCTTCACTGTCACACATTTCAGTTGTGCCATTGGTTCAGGAAGATTTAAAACCCCGTCTCCCACCCAGCTTTGCACCTGTGAGATATCCTTTTTATCAAGCTCACTCTCTGATCTCTGCATAATTAACCAAAATATGAAATCCCTAGCTTCTGCCATGCATGCGTGTGCTTTAAAACTTCCTGCAAGACCACTAGATTGTGTACAGATGGGCAATCACGGTCAGCTCACAGGAGGCAATCACAACTTTTACTTGGTGCCTCTTTCGTTTTCCTGCCTACTTACATCTGCCTAACCGTCTGTTCATCAATCCAGGGAGCATCCATCATGTAATAGGATGAGTCCTACTGAGTCAGACACTCTGCTTCAGTTCATGAAATGAGTTGGCATGATATTCTAGCCTTGGCACATTAGATGCAAAAGACTTCAGCCCTTTTAGATATTTTTCTGCTACAGAGGAATAGCAGGCCAGATTAAATAACAGAAAAAAAAAAAAACAAAACATTCAGCAAGACAGCTGTTGAATGAAAATACGCAAAACAGATGAAATTAGGTAAAAATCATCTCTCTTGCTAAGGGTCAAAACAAGTAGTAAGCTGGGCTGAAGGGAAGGGATACAAGATTCTGGGCTGTGGAGGGCTGAGCAGGATGAATTCCACCACTAATGAGCTTAGTGAATAAGCTCATTACCTAACGAGCTCTGTTGAACAAGCTTGATTTCCAGCCTAGGGAAGGCCTTCTCAATAGATAAAACATAGGTAAACAGCTCCATCAGTTTACACACAGACAACATCTCTGCAGCCCAAGAGCAAAGTCATGGTCATTGTCAGATTCTTTCCTGAAGTGTAGATGTCAGGATGGATCAGAAAAACAACAAACGGTAGAGGCTCTTTTCCAGTCTTGACCTTTCTTTACGAATTCTGATACAAACAAGGATGCACACGAACATGACTTGTTAACACACCCATGTCCTAATAACTTTCCTTTGGCATTAACACCAGACTGCTCTGCCCTCCATGTAACACACCACAGAGCTGGACTAGGTAACCTCCAGAGGTCCTTTCCAACCAAAATTATTCTACGATTGTATGAAGAAATGCTCCTGAAATGGCGCATCTCTGTGGATCTCCATCTGAAACCCCAACCTTGCTTTTTGTGGCCTGGGCAGCTATGTCAGATCAGATGCCAATTTAGAGGTCTTGCCAAATGGCCCAGAGGAAATCTCACATCCATGCTGTCTTGTCGACAATTTATTAACCAGAAGGATAGGAGTTTTGAAGTATCTAGTCTGTAAGGAATGGTCCATCACGTATCCACACGCTGTTTAGCATAGTTTTCAATTCTGTTGGCTTGGAAGCGAAAGGAGAAAATGAGATTTCAGAAAAGGAGAACAGATCTACAGATGTTGAAAGAAAAATCTTTAAATGTTAATTTTGTCTTCTACATAGTAACACTTGCATTTATTTTTACCATTTTTTCCCTAGATTTTCAGCAGATACCGAAGTATTGTTTAAACTATTCAGCTCTTAGAGTTGTGCCACTCTCAGACACTGCCACTGTCCATCCTTTGTCTGTTATTGTCTGAGCAGAACTAAAAAATGTTTGAAGAGGAAAAGGGAAGGAAAATGTCTGAACTTTGCAGTAAAAAATAACTGCTAATTTGGCAGGAGATAGAGATTTTTAGGAGAAAACAGGTGGTCAGTCTTTAAAAATAAATGTATTTAAACCTATGCAGGCATGCCCTCAAGTGCACATCACAGGGTAAATAAACATGCACACAGCTCGCTTGTACGTGTCAGTATATATTCACATGATTGCAGCATGAAAGTCTGGCACCAAACGTACTGTGAGCTGAAAATTAATTTCAGCAGCTTTTATGATTCATTTTTTGTCAGAAACAAAGGAGGTGTCTGTAGCTGCCTCGTTAGCCGTGTCCAGGGGGGTTCGTTTGCTGCTGCAGCACATAAAAGCCCCTACTCGGGCGAGGCTGTGGCTATGTGCATCCTTCCAGGACTGCTTTACTGACAGCTTCGACAGCCCCTCGCAATTTCATCTATGTAAATAATTTTTAATGGTTCTGATCACAATGTCTACCGGGAATAACTTCATTACAGTAGGTGAGTCACACCAGTGAAAAACGAGTGTCACTGACAGCTAAACTGGGCTCTGTAGATTTGAATAGGTCGGGGCGTAATTTGGGAGACGTGTTATGTGCTACTTTTATGGGAAAGTCATTATGGCAAGAGGTGCCTTCTGGCGTCAGGTCCTCCACAGAGCCTATCTCATCTTTCGTGTTTACCAGTGCTTTCCTCGGACATCCCGTGAAGAACAGCAATTTCCAGCTCGCAGTATTAGATGCAGTGTAGTTAAGGCACTTAAGAAAACTGTGGGATAGAATTTGTGTACCATTAATAACTGCTTCCCTGGCAATATCAAAACAGAGTGGGCAGACGGCACATTGACTACCTATAGCACTTGACTGTACAATAAATTAAATCCACCCATTAAATCATCACAAACTGAGAGGAAGGGCATTTATCTGAACATCTGTGCATACTGAATGCTTTATCTGCAACATCAAATACCTGTGATGAAAAACGATTGGTGACTAAAAGCAAGTCAGACAAGGATTTGTGGAATTTGGGGGGAAAAAGGCACAGTGAATGCACCCTGCACTCAGAGCAGCGATTTCAGAGGATGTGCAGGCAAAGAGACAAATGAGACCAGCGCCGCAGCGTGCAGACAGCCACCCCGACAGCACGCCGCTGCTGGGCAGTAACAGCACCTTTGCTGAACTTGGCCTGCAGTGTCAGCCAGCCTAACGCAAATGAATGCCCATAGTACTAGCGTAACCCAGTAAAGGAGCAGGAGTTACCCGGCAGCGCCAGTCGAGCATCTCCAAGCAGAAGTGGGCTGACAGCTTCCCTTTACCTTGACATCTCCCATTTAATTTATTACTCTTAGCTTGTTCTCAGTCTCTTTTTTGGATTGCACAGAAAGATCCACCTCTTTCTCTAAAGACCGGCGTCACATTTGATACAGGATACCATAAAACATGTTGTAGGAGTGGGATGTCTTGTGTCCTGCACTTCTGGACAATGTTTCTCCCTCACAAGCTGTCACAGTGGCTGAGCGTAATGGGCTTCTGAAGGCCAGACATAACTGCCAAGGGACAAGGTGAAGGGGTTTTTAGACAGCCGCGACCATTTCCCTCATCCAGTCCTATCACCAGGGAAAGATATAAATGAAAGTACAACAGCATCCTTGCTTCTGTGCAAGCTCTCGCTATGACTCAGGACAAAAAGCTTCACATGAGCAAGATAAAATTATGGTGACTTTGCGCTTCCCATAGCAACCTTCGGCAGGCGTTTGGGAAGGACCTGGTGACCATCTCTCAGTTAGCTGTATGCATCTCTGTGCCAGGATTCTCAAAGTCACGTGAGACTTCGATTCCACCTCTGGTTGTGAAATGACAGAGACCCAAAGTTTTCTTCACTGTGCTCTGCTCTTCCGGACACCTGAAAGCAGTTGCCAACTGCTGGGCAGCGAACTTTGAAGATGGAAAAAACTCTGATACGCTGAATCCCCAGCTATCTGGAATTTAATCAGGTAACCATGCACAGTCAGATGTCCCTCTGATCCCACACTTGGATCGTTCCCGTTACAATTCTGGTGCAAGACCGGCACTGTCTCCACCGCACAGCTGAAAGACCAGAGGTCCGGAGAGAGAAGGTGACCTGGCAGTGATCACGCAGCAAGTGTATCAGTAACCAGTTCAAATGGCTTACTTCCAAGCGTGCAATGCGATCTAAATAAAATATCAAAGAACTCGATCTCCTCTCACAGATAAAAGGAGAGGATGGTGAAAAAAATCACAGAATTTTAGATGGTAGAATAAAAGATGTTCTACAGGTCTGTGTTTTCCTGCTTTAGAGGGAAAGATCGAAAATGATTTAGCAAAATGCAAGCAGAAGTTATTTCTTCCCCAGATGCTGATTTATTATTTAATACTAAAATATGATAAATTACAAATCCGCAGAATCATCTAGCCAAGAAACATATGCATGCATGTAAAGAAACACAAACACTTCTCACCAGGCTCTGCCAAAAGGTTGCCATTCAGCTCAGCCTGCGGGTGGGCTCTTTCTGATGGTGCCAGTGAAGCAGCGGAGCGGTTCTGTCCGTTCCATACCCGCCTCCCCTATCATGGGCTTGCAGGTATTTCTGTCGCTGTACTGGCCGCTCCTCAGATTAAACTTTGCCTACAATTTATCAGTTTTAATAGATTATAGCTACACACTTTGCCAGAAGAAAAACCAGTTCATCTGTCCACCAGAAAGTACTTTGAATTAGAAAGTCAGATGTCTGTGTCTCAGGCAGCTGGGCAGTCTTCAAAATTGTACGTAGCAACTTCCTAAAGTGGAATATATGTACTTTGTGACAAGTACTGCCACACAGTATGTAAAATGTTAAATACAGCAAAATCAGTCCATTTAAGTTACAATATAATGTAAGGTTGTGAGCTTTTACTATATAATCCATTTTAAAGTACTCTTGGATACACTGTTCTACAGTAAAATTAGATTTTTAACAAAACCTGGCCTACAAAATATAGCCCAAATACTTAGCATAGCAAAATGTAATCATAGGAGTCAGTTTGCCATCTAAGACGCAGTGCATCCTGTAGATTTTTTTTCCACTTATCTTTTAAATACAATTTTCTGTCCCACTCTGTTCAAGACTAGGTTAAATCAATAAAATAAAAATAGTGTTGTAATGTTATATCTTGTGGCAAAAGACTAGCGTTGCTTCTAGTCAGTAGCTGTAAAAGTGATAAACCCAAACCAGATTTAACGTGAAGATGCAGCTCTCTGTCTTTATCTATCGCTGCTCGTCTACGCAATAGGGTGCTGAACCCCGCTGACACCAGGCCCCGACTTGCGGCCGTTCCAGATTTGTCACGCTATCTTGTCCACACAGAAAAATCACTTCATCAAGAGCGACCACATCTCCAAATACAGAATAGCGATTTTGAGTGCTTTTTAATTGCATATTCATCCACTTCAGAAGAGTTTCTTGGTTTTCTTAAATAACGTGATCTTTCACAAAACAGAGCATCCGTCTCCCCCGCAGCTGTACACCACACACAGCGAGGTCTATCTCCACCCACAGGAGAGGGGAGAACAGTCGTTTGAAAACAGCGGTTAATAGGAACTCTGAAGAACATTTGTGCACCTGTAAGTACGGGAGAAAAAAACCCCAAATCTCTAACGGATGGGACAGACTTTCCCTGTAAGGTGCCTGAGCACCCCCCGTGCACACCAGCTTTTCCAAGGGGAACGACAACAAACGCAATGAATCCTCCGTGGGCAGAGTCCAGCCTCAGAATTTAAAAACACTCACTCTGCCTCATCGTTATTCACTGCGTGTTTTTCCCTCGTACAGCTGTCACTGGTTACTAAAATACCACAAGCTGACTGTCCACTTGAGGCAATTTCATGCCAGACAGACAATGCAATAGCGGGAGCCCCCGCCTTGAACGCTTCCGTAACACAGGAATAATGGGTAAATTTCATGACCTTTCTATGGAAACATGGTGGATAAAAGAAATCAAGAGAGCAGATGTCACAGGCCAGAGCACAGTGCATACAGTGGGCTCAAAAGACATCTTAAAATCTGCAACATGCAATTTTGAAGTCCCACGAATAGAGTGAGTGTATCCTTAGCCATAACCTTACATGCATCCAGCTGGGAGTAAATGAGATTGAGTGGTTACGAAAAAGATGATGTGTAAGAGGTTAAAAGCAATGACACAGCTATATATGATAAAACATAACCATAAAATAAAAGACTGAAGGCCTGAATGATTGGGCATTGATGCAAAGTGATTTTTAAATGTGACCGTTCAGATATGGTAGAAAATAATATCCCTCTTCAAAAAACCAGTACTGAGTGGTAGAAAACAAAACCCACTACAGAAAAGGCGGTCCTGAGGAAAGACACAGCAGAAGCACGGGTCTCTTTACTCCGCCTAGCCCATCACTTCCAAACTGTTTTCCTTTCTTGGTGTTCAAACTTCTGCATAATTCAGGAGGAGTTCAGTATGTGCAGTTGGACAGGTCTGCATCTGAAGCTCTGCAGCAGAGGATGTGCACCCACAGCCAAAGATACAACAGGACTTAGAAATATTTTGCCACTTATTCATTTTCAGAAGTATCACAAATGTGAACTTCACAATAAAATTATCATAATTTTTTTAGTGCATAGACATGTCACAAAGTTGCTCTTCGTGTGCTGATATACTCAGTTAAGGTTGATCTGAGACTAGTCAGCGTAAGAGAAATTCAGTACCCTTCTGGAGATACGTGTGCTGGGCAATACTCTTCTAGTCTGTGTATGGGCCAACGCGCAATCGAACAATCTGAATCCTGGTCTAATTATACACATCAAACATGTCAGGCATCTCAAGGAGTCTAAAATTTCAGAGACGAGGCTGATGAAGAGATTGCATGCAGCTGTCAATAAAAGTCCTCCTCCTCCTCACCAAGGGCCCCCGGTGGTCACAGATCACTGGCAGGATACGGCACGCCTGACAGCAGCGTTGCAGGGAGCATTCTCTGAACCGAAGGGATATTGGCTTTATGCCGACTGCGAATAATGGGCTTTGTCAGGAACGATCTATTTAAAAACTAAGCACTGCTCAGGGTTGTCTTTCAGACCGTTTACAAGGTATCACGTTAGCGGTGCTGAGGGCCGGGTTGTGGTCCCAGGCAGAGACGGTCAGGTCTGCCCTCAGCTTGTGGCCACGGTCCCCGGCCGGTCTGGGGGCAGCACGTCGGGGGGGGCAGAACACGCGCCCCAGACACGGGCACGGAGGTGCATGGCCGAACCCGCACGTCCTCACACTCACACGGTCATCAGCTTTCCCTTGGACACAGGGAAAAGGGGACACAGTAAGAGCAGAAGTGCTGAAATGTAAATAGCTTATTTCCTTCCCAAAAGTCTTTTCCTACAGGGAGAACAAGTATCATACTCAGTCCTCATCATCCTACCCTTAGCACAAAGACGTGAGCTGCCAGGGAGGGGTAGGGGAGCACAGTTCAAAACCACTCATCTTCTGTCCCCTTTAGGCATTTGTTTGTGCCAGTGCAAGCTCAGGGGGTTAACTACTAAGCCTAAAAGACTCTTTCGTAGGGACTTAGGGAAGAAAAGAGCTGCTAAGGGCCAGTTATTTCTGCTGCCTCTCCTGCTGCTTTTTTTCATAATATGCATCCTGCCAAAGTGTCATTTTTTTTCTTCCATCTGAGTCACACACTGCTTTCCTCTCCCTTACCAAGCAGTGATTTCGAGCTTCTGTGTAGGGACTGATCGAGACAGAGGGGAAGTGTCTGTGCTGCAGCCGTGGTCGGTGACCCGCGGGCGGAGCTGTCGCCCACCTCAGCTCCTTTTTTCAGCGCTGCCGAGTCTGTACGCCCGCGACAGCTCTGCGGAGCAAACAGCTGGTGTCTGAGACGATTCTGGTGACGTGAGATGATTTCAGAGACTAATGTTCTCCCAGCTCACTATTGACACATGGGACGGGTAAATGAGATTTACTTTGGCATCTCATTCACTTCTCAATCCATCTTCTCTAGTACTTTTCTCCCCTCCAGCCTGGATATGGAAAGGTCAATCAGTTCAATTACAGATGTTCGACACACACGTGCTGCTCGTGGCCCTGCTAAGTGTGCTCACACAACTGGAGCTGTGGTGCGCACTCCTACTGACTTTTGCACCAAATACAATAGCAACAGGTTTCTCACTGCAGCAAAGAAACCTCCCTGTGTGGCCACTGGACTGATAACAAAAGAAAGAAATACCTGAAGAGTAGTGAGTTTCAATGACGTTTCTGCAGCTTCACCAGGACTGTCAGAATATGCTACAAATATTTATTAAAGTTCACTGCCTTCCTAAATAAACACTGACATCTCTATTTTACAGATGTAAAATCCAAGTCAGCAAACAACTGAACTTCTCCTACACAAACCATACAATAAAGAATCCCCCGCTCCTGTTTTGGGGCAGACAGTACATCTGTCTCAGTGGAGCAGGGGAAACTCTGCCGTCCCTCAGACCATCACCAGTACCAGAGTGGCGATAGCACAGCAATCTGAAGGCAGCTTTGATCAAACCATTCTCTGTTTCTTTAGAGACCCTGACTTCCACAGGTGACCAAAACGGGTCACCTCCTGCAGACAGGCAAGGGGTGGCACTGGGTTTTCTGACGCCTGTTCTGAGAGTCAGTCCGGCACTTTTCCACCTGTAGTTTTCTTGCTAATCGCTGTAACATCACCCCAGAAGAAAAATCTGCTGCCAAGGCAGGTAGTTTTGATACCTGTCGTTTCTCTCTGCGTCATGGTTCTGTTTGGTACTCCCCCATCCAAGACCCTTTGAAAAGCAGAAGTACAAATCCATTAAGGGGCTATAAAAGGTCGACTGAGCCAGGCGCGTTGCTTCCATCCCTTTAGAGAAACTCACAAAATCCTACAGGGTTCAAAACAAATACACAAGCAAGCGGTAGTTGCCTTAGTCTTCAGAAACGATTTTGTCCTGTGTTCCAGGAACTCGTACTGCAGTATAAACTTCACTTTGAAATAAAGGACACTTTACGATTTTTAATTGCATCGTAACCTTTCATTAATTGGGCTTTATGCAGTGAACAACATCACAATAATAGGTCCGCAACCTCTGTGCAGAATGCAAATGGGCCACAATCAGGGGAGAGCACCTAAGCGTGCCAGGCCGCCAGCCCCGCGGGAGCTGATGGGCTCATCCAGCACAATAGAGACTTCCCAATCATCCCGTGGCCTTTGTTTCACTGGCATTACTTTCAAAACAACAAACATCTGAAAAGCATTCCCCACACACCACAAATCTTGGCATTCACTCATCAGAGAGGCATACAACAGCTCTAGAACGTGATGGCTTTCAGCAGCTCTGAAAAGTCACATTTTAAATTTATTTCCATAATAATGAGTCCAGTGAACAATTCTGTGAGAAAGATTTACTTGCATACCTCACATTTACGTTTTCATGTCATTTCTGAACTTCCCATAAACAACGGATTTTACGGCTAATAAAAGTAATAATCCCAAGGGCAGCAACTTTGTTTATGGCTTCAGCTGCACAGGCGCAGTCTGCCTGCATCTGTGCAACGCCCGAGGGACCGATTCTGTAGGATGCTCAGCACAGCCCTGGCCATGCCTGGAGCTCACCTGTCTCTGCCCGCAATGCACAGAACCCGCAGGATGAGGCCACAAAGTGTGAACTCGGGGCTTGAAAGACACGGGCCCTATCTTTGGAGAGAGAAGGGAGAGCACGAGCTGGGCAGGATCTCCCCGCAAAGCGCAGGGACGGTCTCTCACGCCTGTGCCTCGGAAGGACTTTTACAGCTACGGGGAACAGTTAATCACGGTCTCAAAGCCAGACTTCCTCTCTCTTTTTTTGCCAGGGCTCAGGCTTCTGCACCCCAGCTTGAGGAGCAAAATTTGCCTTTCTTCCTGGCCATCTCGGTCTTCCTACTTCTTGTGCCTTACCCCTTGCAACCCCTCCGCAAAGCCCCGAGCTGCAGGGGAGCCGTGGCCTGCCGGGGACAAGCGCAGGTGCAGGAGCCCCGCTCGGGGAGCGGGGAGCAGCTGGGGCGCAGGACCCCGCAGCAGCGCGGGGAGCCCACGCAAACCCCTCTGCTCTGCCGCACGAGGAGGGGCTGGGATGAAATCCAGATCCTGTGTGCGCCCTGGGCGCAGGGGCAGGCTGTACTCCCAAATGTTAAGGCCGAGGGTCTCAAAGCCTCCAGGGGAGCCCAGCTCTCCGGGGTAGTTTTGCAGCTCTCGTCCGGCGACCCTCCCCAAACGGCAGCTCCGGGCAGGGCGAGGGCTCTGGCCCCGGCAGGGGCTGGGCGGAGGGCTGCGGAGGAGCCAGCACACCTGAGCCCTCTCCCCTCCTCTCTCCGCAGCGGGCTGGCTGGAAACATTTCCCAGCAGAAACTTCTTGTCTCTTGGGGATTGCAATGCCATTTGTTCTAATTCTTGTTGACGTTTCATTTCACACACTATTAAATGAACCCCTTCAGAAGGATGAAACAGAAATTTGCTTTAGAAGAGAGAAAAATAATATGTGCTTTAGGACAAAGCAAGCTCGTGATTTATTTTTCTGATATAGTTAACATGTATGGCGCAAAGCATCCAGCCAACCTTACGCAGTACTGCTCTATTGTACGTAACACTGTACTTGGCGACTACAGCAGCAAAGCCGCTAACGTAACACCGCATGCGTCTATTATTATTGCCATTTTTAAACCAGTCATAGTATTTCTAACTAAACTAATCTTTCCCTTTGTTTGTAAGTACAGTTGAAACGCGTTCAGTAAATATCCAGTTTTGTATCTGCAACAATACAATAGTGGATAATGGAAGGACAAGCGTAAGGGAACTCAAATGAATCATTTTTTATTTGAGCAATTTAGCAATGACATATTATATCAATCGCTTTTGTACCGGGTCTGTAGGGTAAGCAGATACCCTGACACATTTTATACCTTTCTTTGAACAATATAAAATGACCTTAGGAGATGGAACAAGTTGCTAAAGGTAGCTGTGAATCTCTTTTACTGGCGAAATGGAGCAAGGAGGGAGAGGGATGTCCTGGCCCAGGCACTTGGGGGCAGAAGGACACGTGGGGACGGTGGCTCCGAGGGCAGGGCAGGGGATGGGCCACTGCCGGGGACCACCGCTCCCAGCTTTGGTGGGATCACCTCACACGGAAAAAACCTCAAACTGATGTGAGCAGAGCTGGAAAATATAGCAGTAAGAACGGCTACTCTAAAAACACAGCTTCCTCCTGCTTTCCATGGGCCTTAACTCCCAACGTGCTACATTCATCTTCTGTGGTGATTAAAGCTCAGCAAAGTCATTAATACTGAGACTTGCCTCATTGTATCACATTAAAAAAATAGACTGACTGACTTATTTAAAGAAAATAACACCCTTTTTCCCTTCTAAATCTGCTGTCATAGGGGAAGTCTAATACTGAAAAATGTTGCCAAGGAGTCCATTTGTATATGGCTGATCAACAATTTTATGAATACTGTAAAAATACAACTTATGGGGATAAGCGAAGGCCATCATTTGCAGAAATCGCACAAGTTCACGATGGCAGTCCGTCAAAGCTACTTGCAGGGAGGCGCCCCACAGCATTGCCCCGCGGGCTGCAGAGGTGGGGATGAACTGCGCGGTGCTCGCTCCATCCAGCACCCGGGCAAGGCGAGGGGCAGAGGGACCGACGCACGGCCCGACCTCTTCTAGCCCAGTACCTCACTCCGGCTGCCAAAAAATGCCAGAAACTACTGTGGGGAAAGATTCTTTTGAAACAGGGAAGAATTTTGAGGATGATGTGAACTTCTACTTTCTCAATTTTTAAACTAGGATTATGTCATATAATATCCTTAAAGATATTCCCCAGGGCCAGTCACTTTTACAGTGAATAATATCTAATCACCCATTTCTTCCCATATAATATACTACCGCCTTCTAAATTTGTCGATCTAATTAGCTCTTTCCCCTAACACTCGGTATGATTAAATCTGTATTAAAACTTTCTGTGCAGCACAAGAGCAGACACACCTGAGCATTTTCTAAATTTAGCAGAGGACAATATTTAATGGGTTATTTTTAATGGATGCTGGAATTGGTGCATAAATGAATTCTGATTTGAATTTCCTCAGCCTCCTTATTTTTTCCTCAGCTCCCTTAAATTGTTATCAAGCAGATTAGAAAGAATAATGGAGAAACTTACCTGGTGCCATCCATCAAGTATCTTTCAGAACTAAATTAACAATGAGCACTTTATGCAAAAAGAAGAGGAAGAAACTGGGTTTCGTTATACTTCAGCTTCATCATTTTATAAGATGTGTCAGACTAGACACATTTGGACTCATCTCGCAGTTTTCATGCGGTTTAAACAGGGCAAACATAACAGCTCAAAACAATGCCTGAGGATTTTCATAACTTGCATTTGATCCGCATTTTAGGAAGATTTGCATGTATTTAGGGTAATTAAAAGGCCTGTTTGTGCACGGTGGAGCAATGACCTGACCCCCTCTTCACAGACCGCATCAAAGTTACTGTTGCTATGAACCATCAACACATCACCAAAGATTTGTCAGGCACCAGCACTCTGCAGACCGCAAGTGCTCAGGCAAAGCCGCTTGTCCCGGCAGCCTCTGCCCCGCTCGGCATCCGCCTGTGAAGCCACCTGCTCCAGGGAAACCTGATTTTCTTCTTCCTCCACTCAAACCGTGGGGACTCCTTAGGGCTCAGCGCCGCAGACCCAGAGGAGATGGGGGATGCCGGGCATGGCACTGGGAAACGCAGCCCCTGCACTCTGCCGGCTCCACTGGTTGACAGGGAAAACCGGCTCTGTTCTCCTCCCCAGAGCCCAGGAGATGCGGCAATTTTCCCTAAAGCGGCAGGTTCGGGAAGCGGAGACTCGGGGGTTATCAGAGTCATGCAGATGCACAGGGTAAGAGGAGGGCGGCAGACGCTGCCCACCAAGGCTGTCTCCTGTTAGAGCAACAGCTGAGCTGCTTCGGCCCCCGAGGACAGGAGCGACTCGGGGCTGTTCCCTGAGCTTAGGAGAGAACTTAAATTGCTCAGTGCAACCGGCAACTAAAGAGGCAGAGCAGGAAGGATGGAAGACCTGACAGTATCTGCTCCAAGAAAAAAGGGTAAAAATCTGTAATGGGATCTCTTCCAAATCCTTTCACTGTCATTCATTAGGCAGGTAGATGGGAAACCATGCTGGTGTTGCTGGGAGCTCTCGACTGCCTTCAGAAAACCCCACAAAAGTCTCTGCGTGCCTCTCATCGGAATGCTTTCTTCTGCCAGTGCAGGAATTTATCTGAATCGTGTTGTGAAGGTTGAAAGTCAGTTCTTGGCCCATTTAACTATATGGCCACCTCTTTCATTAGAGTCCACTGGCAGAAAGATAACCAATTCCATCTTCATAATTACAAAGACATCCACAGCAGGAGACAATAAGGTTGTTTCTTACGGAGGATTTGAATTACTTCAATTACCGTGTCTGAAGCCTCCCATTCGGGGAAGCGTGAGGTTTGGGATTACTTTAGAGCAATCAATTGTGCCTGATTGGTTATATTCAATAAAAGTGGATGGGAGAATCTTTTTTTTGTTCCCTTTAGGCAATACAAGCTCAAAGACTTGTAAAACCTCTGTGCCCCCCTTCAGGGCTGTCACTTGAACAAAACAAAGACACAAGCTGGAGAAAGGAGAAACTAATATTCTTGGGCGTATTTAGGCTGCTTCTTCCCAAAAGAACAGTTTATCCTCACATGTTATCCACTGAATTCAAAGAGCTGTGCTAGGGAGGTCAGTGCCGTTGCCTTCCCTTTGCAGGTGAAGAAACTGAGGCACACAATGGGAAGTGATCTAGGAAAAGGAATCACTTCTGCTCACGTTACGCGGGCAAAAGAAAAGGATATCCAGTATGCTACTGTGCAAGGCTGTACCTGGCGGGAAGATGTCATGAACCCATCCCTGCCCAAAGGACAGATCCATTCCCAGAGTGGATTCACTCTGCAAGCAAAATCCAGCCAGGCTGAAGTTTGACCTCCAGTACGAATGAAGTTCTCATGACTAATTAAAATGCACTTTTTCTTTCTCTTCTCTCTAGTAGTCAATAAGATAAACAACAGGCTAGTGGAATACAAAGAACTTGCTTTGTGCATTGTGGATTCTCAAAGATGCTTTACAGCGTTAGATAGCAAACACAAAAGCTGAGCTGACGATGTGTTTATTTCTGTATAAATACGTGTTCCTCTGGTGTCACTTTTGGCATGGAAGAAAAGAAACATGTTTCTGCCTACACATTTCAAAATGGCCAGAGGATTTAAAGCAGATCCTCATTAAAAGATTTGTAATCCTGTCTCTGGAAGGCATGCAGAAAAATGGGTATGCCTCAAAAACCTACAATACATTAATGTTTTTTACATAATCCACTCCTGTTTAGCCAGACCTCCGACTTACATTTAATTTGAAGCACAGATATGAGTTCAAACTGGTTTTAAATTCTACATTGAATAGAAACTCTTTGCTGATTTGAGGCCATAGCTATAAACTTACTCTCATCTCTAGGAGCTGTGGCTGACGTTAAGAACTCCACCAAATCTCTGAACATCTTACTGGCTCCAAGCTTATTAAATTTCCTAAAACTTTCCCCTAAGAAAAGATTACTTTTCTCTTCATTTCCACCTCTGATCAAAACCCTAACACCTAAGTCAGACCATCCTGTTAAACTAAAACCAGATAATACTTTGAGGTGTATTTCTTCGTTAGTCCTAAAATTTCTTTCCGGGAGGTAGGAGAATTGTTCTTTTCGAGTGAAACAGGTATTTATGAAAGCTACAATCGCTCTGCTCATGAGAACAACGCACCAGTTCAGCACTCCATGCTGGATCAACAAAGCACTTAAGCACACGTTTCATTTAGGCAGGCGTTCAAATCCTACCGCCTTAAGCAAAGCACATCTCTAAGCAGGTTGCTGTACAGACTGGTTTAAGCATCAGCATTGCTGGGCTCTAGTCTACAGCTTAGCCCCCTTCTGGTAAGCTGCCTAAGACAGCATCACCGCCTCTCAAGAGCTAGACAAAGTTGCAGAAAGTAATATCGTGCACTCCCCAAGGAAATTAAAGTGGTCATGTTGGAGCTAGTTTCTGCAATGGAGAATGAAAGATGCTTGCATTATCACTGAGGTATAAAATATTGTGAAATAGGGCTGTGCTTTTGCAGTTCATGCCCAAGTTGACGCTCTGTCTTATCTGAGGACAACCTCGCAGCCTGCTCCTACGTTTGCTTTGCAAAGAAAAGGAGGACATAAAAAAAATAATGAAAAAGACTTTTTTCTTTGCTTAAGTGTCACCTGAAGGTTTAAATTTAGTAATTAAAAGTCCCTCTATGCTTCTGCATGAATTTTTAAATACAGTCATTAAAAATAAAATAAACCCTTAGCATGATCCACCTTACATAACTTCCTCCACAATTTAAAAATAACTTGTACAACTTTCTAGTACTCAGTGTGCATCACAGCAATCGCAGGAGAGGCAGGTACCCCGACTGCGGCGCACGCAGAGCTCGCACCTCACCCCATTCCTCGCCAAGGTCTTCCTTTACGAGAGCTTTAGCCTTCGGGTATGAAATCCCCACAGTGAAAGGGGTAAGACAGCCTGCCGTGACAGACTCGACCCTTGCTGCACCCCAAAACCCAGCTCTGGGGGTGCTGGTGGGAGGCACAGCCCAAATCCCTCCCTGGCCCCAGCTGGGCACCCGGAGCGGGGCTGGCCCCTCGCCCCACCATCAAACAGGTGTGAAGGGCCCCAGGGCTCCGGGGGGGCGCGGAGGCAGCCGGGGCACGGCTGTATTGA
>NW_009605387.1:21775-22739 GCF_000690535.1 Cariama cristata | reverse complement strand
AGCGGGCCGTCCTTCCGCACGTGGTGTTCCCGCACTTACTGCAAGCCCATGTCATATTTTAAAGAGCTGCTCATGTCTGGAGCTAAAAGAAGCACAGCCCTGCATTGTAGCTTGGCTCCCGACTAACTGAATTACCAGAGAATCCTAAATCTTATGTTATTCTGGTCCAATAAATATTAAAGTCAGGAAAAAAGCTCATTAAAAGTCCCAAGAGTGTAAATACAAAACAGAGCTATCTTTGTATTTGTGCTGAAATCAAACAACGCATTAATAGCGCTTCATGAAATCTTCCACGCATTGGTCTATACAGCTCTGCAGCTGAATCCTCTGCTCTGTACCATGGGAGGACCAAGTATGAATGCTCTTCTGTTCCAGATAAAGTTCCCGAGAAATTCTCAGAAGCAGCCAAAAAACTGGAAGCCAGTAAGAATTGCGGAGTGGAAAGAAATGACCATGTGAGAATGATAAATGCGTTGGAAAATAAGGAGAGCGAGGATATATAAATCATGTAGATGCATGATGAATTTGTTATGCCAGCTATGCCTGTTGAACTGTTAAAGCAATGCTAAAATATGATTGAGGCACATGTGAGAAACTCTAGGCAAGTCTCCCAGGCCTTCATCCCTGTCTGGAGTAAATTATTATAGCTGTACTCACCTAAGTTTACATTAAATTAGGATCTAGCCAGTTTTAGCTACAGAGAGAATTATTACTGAGCATACATCAGGCAGAACATCATTAGGTAGTCAGGCACGCATTTATTTTCTATTTCCCAACTGCATACCGTCCTAAGTCTATCCACTACTTCATAAAATCATATCATAAAATGGTTTGGTTGTAAGGGACCTTAAAGCTCATCCACTTCCAACTCCCCTGCCATGGCGAGCAACCAGATGAGGTTGCTCCCAGCCCCATCCAACCTGGCCTTGAACACTTCCAGGGATGGGGCAGCCACAGCTTCTCT
>NW_009605387.1:11900-21573 GCF_000690535.1 Cariama cristata | reverse complement strand
CGGAACAACCCCAACGCTCTCAGTCTGTCCTGACAGCAGAGATGCTCCAGCCCTCGGATCATCTTCGTGGTTTCCTCTGGACTCGCTCCAACAGGTCCATGTCCTTCTTGTGTTGGGGGCCCCAAGCTTTCTTCTCTTAAACATACACACAGCTGCTTTGGATGTGCAAGAAATATCCTTCAGATGAACTTCATCTCACAGTGTGGCCCTGAGCTGAACCCCGGGGCAGGAGCTGGGGTCCAGTGCGCAGACAGGCAAGGAGCCTGGCATGGCACGAGCGAAAGGGGCTCTGGCCCCGGCCGTCCTCCCGGGGCAAACAGCAGCCCTTGGCGTGTGGAGCCTGCAGCATCGAGCCTGCAGCCCTGCCCTGGCCGCTGGAGCTGGCTCCGCGCGTGGTTCCAAGTGAGGAGCCAGGTCGGAGAAGACCCCCGGCGTCCTGCCCGCTCCGGCAGCACCGCTGCCAGGCTGCTGTGCCGCTGCCTGCCGTCCCCATGCCGTCCCCATGCCAGTTTGCTGTGTCATTGCACAGCTATTTATAGACTCATGGTTGTATCCAGGGAACCGGAGGATGTTGACTCGTATTCTTCTATGAATAAAACATGGATATTTTCCTGGCTTGAGAAGCTAAGAGCTGCTTTAGATTTCACGTTTTTCTCTCTGATTGGACTCAGCTGCTGAGCCAGTTACTTGTACTTCAGACACCAAAAAAATGATTTGAGACTTGGCCTAAGAGAATACATTACAAACACTAGGTCAACATGTCCTTTGCTGCGACAAAACGGCACTGTTCTATCAATATTATGGAAAAAATGATAAAATTCCAGGAAATTTGCTTTTTCTGCAGCTAGTATCCCTTTCTCCAGTTTTTCTTTCCCCTGAAGTCAAGAGACATCCTTCCTTGTCAACAGAGCACAAATCATTTCATTCTGAAATTTCTTTGGATAGCACAGGCCTTGTTAATTTTTTCCTGTCATGACTGTAAATGGAATTCACACAGAAGGCATGTCCACGTCTTTGCCAAATACTAAATTGCACAAGAGGAAACGTCGCTTACTTCCCTTTCCTGATGCCCAAGTGGAAGCTGGCTTTTAAAGGCAGGGGCTGCCCACTCTGTCCTGAATTCATGCTACTTGGATGAAATCCAACATCACCAAAAATCCTCACCAGCCACGGAAGTCTACTGGGGACCAGATCAGCGTAACAACAGACAGACAGAGAGGCCAACAACGCCCTTGCCCTTGCAAAGGCTGAGACTTTTCTTTTAGAAACACATTCAACGAAAGGGCAAGACTCGCTCTTACTGATGTGCCTTTATGCTGTTCTGGCTTTGCAGAGGGGGAAGAAGGAGCCTTAAAGCAAATGCAACGTGATCTGTTCCTACCTACAACCTTTCAACCATCAGCTTAGTGAAGGGACGGGAGGCAGGGTGCCTGGATGTTTAGCTTTAATCAGCCTCGCTTAGGAAGGAAAAGCAGCGGAGGTGCTGCAGCACACAGCGCAGGACGTGGCTTTTCAGGGGGTTAAACGAGTCTCAGCTGAGCTCTGCGCTGCGGCAACCAGGCTGTTTCTGGTACGTCCCAGCTTGCCAGCATCAACCCTGCTTAGGGATCTCTGCCCTGCAAGGAATTCACCATAGGTCTGTCCACAACATCAGTAAACGAGAGGTCTGGAGCATACCCAGCTACATGAGGAATGGCCCAAATATTTCACCCTCGCCAGGTTAAGACACTGAGTGTTTTGATTTGTTTCCCATTGAAATCCCCATTTCTTGCCCCTCCTTCTTACAGTCACACATTTGCTAGAAAGCATCAGACCCAACAAACACTGCACATTCCAGCTTTATACCATCCTCATGCTGTAGAGTTACACCAGTATAAAACCAGTAGTTTACCAAGGACCTTCCACACCAGATCAGTGGACAGGCAGGCGGAGAGAACAAACAGGAGATTCGCTGTCTCTCAGGCACAACATGTCCGTTTGTTGATCGGTAAGAATATGCATCCTGTTACCTGCAAGTTACCATGTGCACCCCAATCTCTCTCTCCCTGTTGAAAAATTAATGCCAAGTTTCCTACCCTGAGATCTGAGATGTGAAATGACAAAAGGAAGGTCAATTCAGTGGATACATTTCTCCATATAGTTTTGAAGTAGGTCAAGTAATATAGGACTTGGCATCACTCTCAAAGTAATCATAACTGGAATTAAATTTAGATTTCAATAATGAAGGCGCTTGAAAAAGTCAAAACTCCAGGCCTGTTTCTGTGGCCCCTCTTTCCTGCAAGAGCAACCCCATGACTCTATAGCCGCCTGAAAGGATCGATAATATACAGATATTGCCAATTCACCCAAGAGAGGGGGGGTTTTGGCTACTGTTTTTGTCAGCCTCCCTGGACAAATCACCATATGGTTAAGCATAGCACTTTCATGGCAACTTTCACTGTAAAATTTCTGTTTATTTACGAGCTCTTATAACAAGCATAACCTTATAACTGCCTCTGCAAGACGAATAAATATCATCAGCCTCTGCTTTTACAGCTGAGGATACTGCAGCATGGGAAGATGAAGCGAGCTGCCCAGGTGTATAGCAGAGGGACAGGACCAACTCAGATTCTCTTTGTACTTAATCTACATTACTCAGAAAATGTCCTTTTCAGGTTCAGAAAGGCTTAGGTTTAATGTATACTTTTCATGGCTCACTAAACTGCTTGGTTTGGGTTAGAGTCACAAGAAAAATACCGAAACGCTGCAAGAAGTTCGTTTCTCAGTGTTTCAAACTATCCTACATTAGAAACCTTGCAAGACGAAAGCCTGACCAAATGAGATTACCCAGGCTACTATTTTCAGGGCTAACCGCACTGAGGAAGAACAGAAAGAAAAGCACATTACTGACTGATAAATAAAATAAAACTCATTTTCTGATTTATTCTGTAAATCAAATGCTGAAAGAACCTCTAAGGCTATATTAAAGCCGAGAAAAACGTAACACGAAATCAATGTTAAAGGCCATCTCAGCATCCTTTTATCTAACCAAAATGGTAAACACACTGCTACATTCCCAAAGCACAAAATCCATTTACACTTTGCATACTTGAAAAGCAGTCTAATGCATTTTGAAAACCACAGACTTAACTGCATGCTTCTCCCATTTAATACAACAGGTTTTAATAAGATTTGCAGGAGGCATAAAAGGCAAATTGAACCCTATAGTTGAACACACAATTTCAGGTTCCCAGCAGAGAGGCAAAACCTAGTGATGGGGAAAATGTAACACCAGAAGGGATCAAAGCGGGATAATGGATGACCAGAAAATACAGGGAAAAGTCATGAAACGTAGACTCAGTGCTCAGCTTCTTGCAATACCTCACTGAACACTAGTAGATGATTTGTAGCAATGACAGAGAGTCAGTCTTCAAACCCAGTTCCCAGAAGGATTTTATTTCTTGTTGATAACTGCATTTCCGAGCTACCTCTGTCTAGTTAGCTTTGGGTAACACAAGCGGACAGCCAAACTCTGCAGGAAAAGGCTGCTTTGGCTCTGCAAGTTAGCGCTGCTCTTGTCAGCAAGCACGAACACGGCCTCCCTGAAGAAGTCGGTCCATCCTCAGGGAGACTTGTACATCTTCATCCTCCTCTGGCCGTTATCTAACAGCAGGTCAGTACTTCTACCCGAGAAGCACAAGTTTAAATTTCTGAATATGACAAGAAAAGAGAAAACTCTGAAACCACGCAGACATGATCTTAGAAAGACAGGTCTCAAGACATCTAAGACTTGTAGTCGTTTGAAGTCATCCGTGTAACTAGCCATCCACTCATCCGTGGACAGACCCCTAACAATTATCCAGTGGCTTCTGATGTTGTTTCTGTCATCTCAGCGGCCTGCAAAGGCTGCAGAGGCACTGAAGGGCGAGTTCCTCATCTGAGAGCCTTCCTTAACCCCTCTGCCCTCTTCTCAGCACTCACACTCCCACCACCTCTGTGAAGCCCACGATGTTGGAGAAACATCAACGCAGGTAATGTTTTCTCCTCTGCTTAAAATCAGAGAGGCAGACATTAAGCTTAGTTTAAACTGGTATATACACAGCAGAAAGCTGAGAGCTTATCCGCAAGTGGTCTAAAGCATGGCACAAACTCAAATGACTCAACACAACAGATGCTCTTTATACCTGTCTGACTTTCTGCACAACGTGTGCTTTAATCCAAAAGCTTTTATGGTAACGCTTGAGCCAAAGATCGCTGAGGAAAACAGAAAGACTCCTGTTGACTCGAGTAAGGCCTGGATCAGGCTGTCAGATGGAGGAACTGAGCACCGATTTCGGAGTCAGTAATGTAAAACCTGCACACTCAAAATTAAAAATATGCCTCCTGCGCAGTCACCGCAATAACTTCTGTTAATTCTCCCCCCACTTCCTCCCCCCTACAAAAATACCTTTTAGCAACGGTCTGGGAACAAAGTAGGACTCTAGGAAATCTCTGCACGTTGCCTGGCTGCTGCCCGGTCCGCTCTCTAGATCTGGGGTGTTGCCAAGACAGCCTGGGGGGAAGGAGCCGTGCGTGGGCTGCGGAGAGCGTAGGTGGCCTGAGGAAAGGGGCAAGGGGTCGAGCAGGTTGGGAGCCGATTTCCATGGAAAAATCTAATGCTGACTTTGGAGGGGGCGTGTGACATTACCAGGGATAACATTTGTCCTTTTTCCCTTACTGCCTGCACAGCGGCGTGCTGAATTCCCTGGTTCTGACACAGAGTTCTGAACTGTGCAAATAAATCCAGAAAAAACTGAGTTCACTGCTGCAAGCTGCCCTGCAAAGGAAAGAATCCCGATGGGGCTCCTGTGCCTTCACTTTTTGGTCTCTCGACCATTTCCTTTTCTGGCCCTGCTCCTCTCCCATCTCCATCCTGCATCCAGCAGGTGTTTCCATGGCAACGCCATGTAAAGCGATCCTTCCCTCTGACATGGCAGAAATGTGGAATGGCTGAAAAGAATTGGCTTGGGAAAACCTGGAAATTCAACTAAAAATAGGAAAGGCAATAATGGAAGGCGACGGTGGAAAGCTGCCAGGGGACTTCAAGCCCTTCTGGAGGTCTCGTTACAGGCTGAATGCAATTTGCTGTTTCCCTTTCACTCTGATGAGAAGAAAGAGAAGATTTTTGTTTTCTTCAGAGATGTGAAGCATCTCTGGTAGCATTGTCCCTTCATTCAAGCCTACTATTAGCAGTAATTCTCCTAATTCTATTTTATCACATAGAAATGATTCTGAGGGACCCAGAGAGCAAGGAAAGAGCAGCAGAGCCCCAGATTCCCCCCTAAGGAATGGCTTCACTTGAAAGCATATACTGTTACAGTAAATCGGTGTAATTTGTGCTCTGATGTCCTGCACGGCTTTACAACAAGTGACAAATCAATCATTATACAAACATCCTTTGATAATCAGTGTGGTTACATTAATTATGATAAATGCTTTTAGCAGCTGCAGTATGTGGACGCAATGCATAATTGCACAGGAATTGTATTACCCTACTTTTCACGTCCCGAAGTACAAAGTCTCTCAAAAATTGCCATACTTCAATAGCTGAATGCAGAGTTTGCAATCCACTCTTCCAAGTGTTTAATTGTAGAAAATGCAGAGTCCATTAGTATTACTGTTATTAAATATTAAGTAATATTCCTTGAAAAAGAACCATTACCACTTTACAAATTACAAATATACAGGAGGACTATATCAATTTCCTGACCCAGGGGATTAATTATAGCAGTTGTTGCACAGCAACACGGTACAGCAGATTAGGACCTCACCTAATGAATAACACTGCATCCAATTGAAATTGCAAGGAAATTTAGCTTGGCAGAATGCAATTACAGAAGTCCAAATCTGATTGGATTGCAGTATTTCTGTATTCTTAAAAAGCACATCTGTAATGAAAGGTAAAGAGCAATAGATGAGGAACGTGTAATTCCCGTTGGTCTCAAAGACACAAGAGGGGTGGGGGCTGAAAGGTTTCGAATTAAAGCGACAAATTCCACAAACAGATCAATGGGTACATCTTCACATAATTAACCTCGGGGGTTCAGTGCCACAACACATCACGGGGAGTAAGCGTTCAGCTTCCTTTTCAGAAAGAATGAACATTTCTATCAAAACCAGGAACTGATGTCAAAATAATACAATGTAAATTTGGAAAAGGTTGTAATTCTTTTGAATTCATAGAGAAATGTCCTTGGTGGTAGGTTTTCCCCTCACTGCCTGCTCAGGGTCTCTTTTTTCAGAAGGAATTGGCCTTTGTCACTGTGAATGACAGGATGCTGAACTGGACAGATTTCTGGAGCCGCTGCTCACAAGAGGGCCTGTGTTTAAATTCCCTCTCATCCTAATGATGGCAAGGGGTCAGACCCTTGGTTTTACATCTTGTCATCATGGAGCTTTAAGAGGGTCTTTCACAGGATTTTGGTAAAGCAGAACAGCTACGTTAATTGTGTAGGAAACGGAAAGCACATGTTTCAGCGCTTGCTACAGCAGCTGTGTTATTCCTGCAGTAAAGCTATTGCTGGGAAAAGGATTTTCAGTTCAGTTTCAGGCCAGCAAGACCTTAGTTGTTTGGACAGTAAAAACGTGGGCATGGCATGTATATTTGGACAGACTCTAAACCAGCACAGAGGAAGGAAGGAGAGCGTGCAGGAGCGCTGCCTTGGGAAGGCGGCGAACGGCTCCGCGGCGTTCCAGCTGCCATTTCTCATCTGGCACGGACGGTGCAGCCGAGATGATGGAGCAGTTTGACAAGAGCCTTGATATTTTACCATCATGGGAAATCAAAATGAAAAAATGTGCAGGAAGGCTCCAGCTGAATCACACCCTGGCCTTTCTGGAAGAGGGAGGAATTGCGGCACAGACAACAAGGGAACTCCCGTTATGCTAACTCCAGCTGGGAGTGAGCGTACCAGCAGCCTTGGGGCATCCTGATGCCCCGGAAGGATGCACAACATGGATTAGCAAAAGAGCAATACTTAAAGCATAAAGATAAGTGGAAATTCTGCTTCAAGGACTATTTAGAGAGGATTTTCCCCCAGAATTTGACTGTTTAGACACAGAATTTTCATAAAAATAATGAAGGCTGTAATAAATTCTGAGTCTAAATATCCTATTCCCAACGCTTCATACTTCAAGACATCCATTTTACGAGTTAAGGGATCCATCTCATTTGATGCATGTAGAAAAAGACTTTGCAGAAGGATTTAGAAAAACACTAATATCTGTGTTTTTGAAAAAAACCCACCACTTTAGAATAAAGGAGACTGAGTAGACACAAGTCTAAGGAGACTCCTGAAGCACCTCCATGAGATCCCTTCTGCTGCCTTTTACCACCTTATTGTTCAGGCTTTGGCCGGAGCCTTGCCTTTCCTTCTGTACCGGATTGCTCCTGAGGAACCTGTGTCCTCAGGTCCTCGGAGATCCAGCAGTCCCAGTGGTCTGTCCCCACCTTCCCCTTTGCTACTTTCCGGGATGTACATCAGCACAGTTCCAACAGTTGCATTGCTTTTTAGCAGAGAGGCTTAACCCTGTATTTTCATCAATTTTCCCTAAACCTCTTGGCATTAAAAGATCTGAAAATAAACCCTCTTTCATATTTGGTGTGGTTTTGGAGTCCGATTTAGAAATGGTTTGAGAAGAGCTTTTTTATTCCTTTTTAGCCTTTATATCAGTCATTTTATCTGATGTATGATAAGCTCAGATGAGTTTAAACTGATTCATCCTATTTTGTAATGTTTAAATGTACTTTGCTGAAGCTCCATCATAATGTCACACACTTTTAAAATGAATAATTCATCCTGCCCACCTCTTCTGAAATGCCAAAGGGATACTGCGCCTTACCAGATAGAAGCAAATACCTTTACTAAAAAGTACACAGGGAAACAATATAATTTAAGAAAAAATACCAACCCAGGCTGCACCACTGCAAATCTCAATACTGCGATCTCACGTGGGAGAATGCGCTAAAAGCCTGAAGGGAGGGAGAAGGCTCTTCTCCCGGGAGGGGTCAGACCAGGGGTTCAGCTGTTCTCTGCATTAGGCACCGATGCGTCTGCGCTTTCTAACGGGAGTCAAGAAGTATCTGAGAATCACTGACAGGCACAGATAAGACTCTTCTAGAAAATGCCTGTCATGGAACCGTGTAAGAAATGACATTGATTTTATCCCCATGCTGGTACTATTTCAGGGAGAGCCTTTGTCAGTTCTATATTTAGCTGCTGTATTATGTACCTTACTAATAGTCAGGTAGAGTTTTGCCAATTTTGAAGCCAGCAGGGATCAGGTTAAGACTCTGGAATGAATGCCACTTTGTGCGAAACTGGTGTTTGCCAACCAGAATAAAACACAGGTATAACGAAAGAAACCCAGAGAACTTCAAATAAGAGGCAGCAGAGTTTCCCACAGCTATGTAGCACAATGGTTTCCTGCAGCCGTCGTGCAATGGCACGCTCACACCCTGGGCTCAGCGGGGTGAAACCTCCTACCCAGCAGCACCTCGCCAGGGCAGGGGGTAGGTGGTCCGTGGGATGCTCACAGCTCCCAGAAACACACCACTGCGCTCCCCGCGAACACCAGTACGATTCCCTAGGCACTGGGAGGCGTGAAACAGCCTGGGACGGAGGGAGATGAGGGTAGCAAAAACCCCAAGCTAAGTCTTTGGGAAAAGAGGGTGTGCTAGAAGAGATGGGGGCTCCTAAACCCATGCTCGCTTGGATTACAAGTTTTGACTTGGTCCAGAGCAGGAAGCAGCATCTCACCCATTCACCCCTGGCTGGCATCACCACAGGAGCTGCCCTGGCTTTGGTCACAGCCACTTGTCTGCCCGGCAGGAACCAAGACGGAATTTTCTGAAGATGTCAAATAAGTCATTTTGCCATGGGGTAGCACTGACGGAAAGGCAAGAGGTTGTGCTCCTGGTCGGAGAGCTGAATGAGCCGGGCCATTTGCCAGAATTACTTGGCCTCCAGCAGCCCCGTGTGCCTCTTACAAACAGATTTCCAGCACAACAGAGCACTCCACAATGCCCATAAATGCATCGTTACGCAGCCCGATATTTGAGGGCCTAAATCTTCATTTGTATTTCATAAATATTTTATACAAGGGTACTTTTACTGAATCATGGACAAGGCATGAGACAAACTCTCTGCTGAAATACTAAGGGCATCCGATCACTTTTGCTGAACATTTGCAGCACTACTGGGAACGCTGGGTGCTATCACTCACGGCACACCACTTCAGACATCACCAGGAAGAGTAAAGCAAGGACAGGCATGTATAATATAGTCTTGCTTTTGTGGAGGCAGGCTTTTAGAAAGCCAAAATCAGCTCTCCAAACACCTTATGAATCTGGAATAAATAAAAATTAAAGCAAACTAAAAAAACCTGTAAAACTCCATAGTCATTTTCCATCAAGAGCCCCATGCTGCTCATCAAACATTGAAGAGCAGTCTGTGAATATCTGAAAAAATGACCTCATTGTCATTCTTCAAATCTTCCCTTCAAGCCTCAGAGCACAGCGATGCTTGCAAAAGAACACTAGATGAGTGTGGAGTCCTGTGGCCACATGTTTTCACATCCACCAGCGTTTTTTCACTCCCAGTTATCTTTTTTTATATGGTTGAAATGCACAAGGAATGTGTTGGCAGAGCCCCCG
>NW_009605387.1:0-11862 GCF_000690535.1 Cariama cristata | reverse complement strand
AATGGTTTTAGCACCGGCTGCAAATCTTCCAGAGCCTTAGCTACAAACCCAGGGAGGTAAATCACATAAAGCATCATGGACATTTCCCAGACAGACCTAATTGTCAGCACTTTGGGGCAGGACTAAGTGAGAAGCATGCAGACCCCAGCTGAGGACTCTGTCTGTAATGCCTTAGAAATGATCGCAATAAAATGACTGAATCTTCATTGGTCTCTAATTAATCTCAGAGCGCTGATTACGAGGACTCTGAACCCTGACAAGAAACTAATGTGTGCGGGATCCCTTAAAAAGCAGGGTAGGAAAAAACAAACCGATAAAACAAAAGGTGTGGCCTGAAATTGGGCAGAGCGAGCCAGGGAGGGCGCAGAGGCACGTACAGAAAACGATGGTTACATACAGCTCTGAGCAGAGCCTCCCGCGAGAACTCCCTAGGGATTATGCTGTTTCTAACACAGATCTGTGGCAAACACCATACCTGCACACGTTGTCAGCTCCCGCTCAGCCTGAGTCACGCTGCTTTCCTGTCAGACACTGGATGCTCCTTGGGGAGCAGGAGCAGAGACCTGGGCCAGCTCAGAGGTCAATTCGGCGATTGCCTCCTGGCTAGGGAGCGGTGCAAGGTGCCCCCGACGCCGGGAGCCAGGCAAGGAGGGGTCGGGGAGGAGAGGCAGCTCCGAGAGCACAAAAGCTGATGACAGCCCCTGGTCAGGCTTTGGACCGCAGGGATGGGGGAGCGAGGCGGTTGCTGAGGATTCATGAGGCTCCTGTGGCTTGTGAACAGACCTGGGAGCTGCTGCAAAAAGAGATGCACCTCCTGCTGGGTGACTTCTCTGGACCCAGCGCTAGCACTGGCTTAAGTGAGGCCAAGTCTGGAAAACACCTTCCTCCAGAGCACGCTGTCATCGGCAGAGCATGGCTCTGCCGGCATCAGAGGGAAGGGGCAGCACATCGTGTTTCAGCAGTGGGGTCTTTTGTAAACGATGGGAGGCGGAAACATCTGTGCACCAAACAAGATATTCCATGCTATACGTCACACTGCTCCAGGTAGCGTGCCTGGTGCTAACGCTGCTCTAAGTGAAAAACGAGCCTGTCTCATCCCTCCGAGGGCTGAGACGCACCCTTGGGAAGAAAATTAAATCTCCTGCGGCTCCTTTGGGAGGGCAGCCCTGCCTGCAGCGGCATCCTGGCGTCTCCACATTTGTCTGGCCCACTTTGAAGGCAAGCGCTAGGGACCTGACTTCTGTCCAAGAGTAAAGTCTAAAAGAGAGCATATGGCGCAGGTTTAAGCATTTGGCTACTATTCTAGTTTGGGAAGAAGAGAGAGCAGCTAAGTTTTGGATGCCAGTGAAAGCTCAAAGTCCAGCCACAGAAAGTCCATTCCTGGGGATAAGACTGACTTAACGTGACTTAAATTACCCTTCCACGGTTTTACATTCATTGAAGGAAACTGTGTGCGTGATATCTATCTCTATATAGCTCTATATATGATTGCACAGTGTTTTCATAAAGGCTATGCAAACCGATCGATGGGGGGGATGTCCCTTTCCTATATAACGCACCACTCATAAACCAGCAGCATGATTTATAGCTGTATATAAGAGAAAGTTATTAATTTCAGAAGTCTTGCCAGACTCTGGGCACCCAAATGCCCAGTGGGAGAAGCAAGGCCGAATGCAGGAGTAAATAAATACAAGACGGGCCACAGGAGATCAGGGATTCATTAACAGCTTTTAAGGCAAGAAGGGAACGTTGTGATCACCCTGGTGCTGGCTGCTCAGCAGCAAAACACCCATCCACTTGCAGATATGCCGTAACTAGAGTGGGCTCATGACTAATTTGCTTAGTTTTGAAGAACAGTAGCGTTTTCTATCAAGTTTGGTCATCTCTTTTTTCTATCGTTACTTATTAGGTGACTTGGTTTACTCTTTTTCTCAGTACCAGACTGCTAGGGATGTTGCCAACAGTTGCTAAGAGATATTCTCCGCTCCAAAAGTCTCACAGTTCAAGACGAGAGGATTTCAAAGTGGAAGGGACCCACTGTGCAGATGAAAAATAGGGGCATACAGACTGACTCCTGAACTATACTGAACTCTGTTCCTGATTCAGCAAAGCCAATCAGCATTGATTTAAATGGTGCTTACAGTAAAGCAGGTGCTTAAGTGCTTTGCTGGACGATGACTGGGACGCTGAGGGTCTTGATGGATTCAGCCTAGCATTTCCCTGTGGTAGCTAAGTCACTTTTGTTACATTTTGCTATAATTCTGTCATTTCATGAACGACACCATGCTTTGTTTCCTAATAGCCATCTGCAAAAAGAAATCAAATAAAAGTCTGTAATGAGTTCTCACTGCAGAAATCTTTCCCACCATCCATGTTTGGGGCACCTTTGACCTCACATCCCCGTAGAAAATGACCTTTCCTACATCTCATGGCTATGATCTGTTAACAATGAGTTTTACATTGCATTCATATCCCCCGTGACACGACTTAAATCTGAACCAAGACAAGGGTAAAAGGTGTGAAAAAATCCAGTTATAGCTTCTTTATAAACGATGATTCCATATAAGAACTAGAAAGCACTATTCAAGAGAGCATAAAAGATACCTTCTATAGGAACGCATGAATTTAGAAAGGGACACACAGCTTTCATGACTCACAGGAGGATTTACTATCTATATTGTCTCTTAGCACGCCAGTTTAAAGCTCATCTGTTGCAAATGGCTTCAAATTAAATTCTGGGGTACAAACACGCAGAAAATGATCCATTGACTACAGTGCTAAACCAGGGGTTTGGCTGCGCGGGTTCAAGGTGCTCTTCTGCTGTGGAGCCTACGTGACCATCGTGTCTTTGTGCCTCAGTGGAGGTTGTCGCGGGTCATCCAGCTGCTGCCCTTACACAGATGAAGTTGAGAGACAGGGCAAACATCCTGTTTGGTTCTTAATTCATGTCATTGACTAAGATGTAGCTTAATTAACCAACCTTCTCTCCCAATAGGACAGTCTGACTATCATCACGTACCACACATAAAACACTACACAGTGTCATTATATAGAGTTCTTTATACTAAAAAGTCCTATCAATGTCACCACAATAACTGAACCTACTGTCAGTGGTCTAGCTAGAAATGCCGAAGATGTAATGGGTCAGAGAGACTTAAATACCCTCTCAGCTCTAGAGCCGATGTCTTTCTTGCTCATACGTGGTATCAAGACCGCGCGTGGAGCAGAGTGAATTCTTGCTGAATCATTCAGAGGCCATTTTCCTGCTTGTAAATTATCCTCAACCTGGCTGCTCTCCTGCCACATGCATTAGCACGCAGGATTTCTCAACCAAAACATTGATCAGGCAAATCCTAGCCTGTGAATTGCTGTCAAGCTCTTCCCCAGTAATATTCCTCTCATCTGGCAGCCCCAGCCGCAGGGGAACGGCTCTGCTTGCCGGTACGCTGAGTATCCACTGGCTTCCCAACTGACTCCTCGCAGGTATTTACACAAGCATTTACAAGACTTCTCTCAAACACTCCTCTCAGCAGCGTGGATGCAGCTGAAAGAGCCTCAAAAGATGCTGCAGTCGAGGAGAACATCTCCGCTGCCGCTGCAGCGTGTCAAATGCTTCACCCGCTTCCCTCGCCCTCCTCCTCCCGCTGGGAAGTGGGTGCTGGGAGCAGGGGCTGGGGAAGGCAGCAGGGCTGGGCACGTGCCGGACCCATCCTGCCGGTCACGCGAGGGAGGTGGTAAAGCCTCACAGCAACCAAAGTGATAGAGAAAAGGAGATTTTTGTGTTTGACAACTAGATGAGTAATCATCCTGAATTCCCTGCTTCACCCTAATCCCCTGCTGAGTCACTGGGTCCCTGTTGATACCCTGGGCTGGGTGACTCCTCTCTCGGAGGCTGCCAGGGATTTTTGCCATATGGCAACAAGGAGATTTGATTAGTTGACTGTTTCCTATTTGTTTTAATTAGTAGTTTATTAGCCATATGTTAAATTGCACATTTCAACTACTCAGCAGTGTTTACTGGAAGTCAGAAAGTATCTGGATGGGGTTTCTGTTGCCTCCTGAGCAACATGGCTATTTGCTTTGAACATAATGGCACCTGGTGGGAGTGCAGGAGTGGTCTCCCTTGGTCTCATCCTATCTCATCTCTTCTTGTTTTATTTAATCTCCTCTGCCAGCACCGGCCAGGGGAGCAGGTCAGACCTCTGGCTGCCTACCAGAGCTGCTTGTCACGTCGGTGGATGCCGACGGGCCTTGGCATTCCCAGGCTCCGGGAGGTCTGCTGTAGGACACCCAGGGCCCTCCAGGGAGAACCTCCCGGAGGAGTTGTTTGGTGGTGCTCCTCTATCTGGGCAGTAGATTAACAGGAGCTTGATTAACAGGACCTCTGCGCTAATCACACTGTGGTGTTTGCACCTCTGTTTCTGCATTCCCATCAATCAGTCATATAAAAGTTAATGGGAAATAGATAAAGAAGGTCATAAACAGCAACCGAGTAGATTCAATTTAAAACTCACTACAATATCCACAGAAACCTGGGAGCGGTTTTCACCCAGCCCTGGTGCTCAAGCTTTTATCGCAGATTCTGGCACCAAGGGCCACTGCTGCCGTACGTTTTACCAGCACATGGCTCTTTCTAAGAATAGCTAACCAGTTATTAAATAAATCCCATACATCGTCCCACTTCTTGTCAGAAAGCCAGTGGAAAGGTATTCGCAGCACGTGACTAAAAACACCACCAGAAAGTACTGGGCAACTCGGGAAACATCCCAGAGCCGTGCGGGTCCAGCAAGGTCCGGCGGTGCCTTCGTGGGACGGAGGGCAGATCTGTGGGAAGCATGCCTGGCCTCTTCACGGCGTCACTCGGCCGCCACCAGACACCCCGATGGCGAGGGCTAGAGGGCACGCTTCGTTTGCCATCAAGGGAGTTGCTTTTTTAAGTTTTCAATTGATAATTGGATTTCTCCAAAGATTTGCCATGGGCTTTTCCATCTCCTCCAAGTTCCCTCAGTGACCAGCATTGATGGCGTTTATCAAAGTTCCATTTTCCAGTGCTACAGCTTCAGGTTTTACTATTTCTGCACACAGAAATGCATGGCCACTCTACTAATTATACCCTTGACTACCTTTATTTTTTCGTATTCTTTTAGTCTTTCACCATTATCACACTAGATGTCAAAGTAATTGCACAGAATTAAATACCAAATTCTGGTCTACTGGCTAGGCTAATTTTTTAAAATTTGTTTAATTGGGGGGGTTTGGGGTTTTTTGTTTGTTTGTTCTGAGAGATCTGTGAACATCATTTTATGCAATCATCTTGATGGCCTCTCCATGACTATTTCCCTCCTTCACAGAAATGTTAAACTTTTGTTTCACACTTGCACCTTGGAAAACACCTTCAAATTAGGTTTTCTTGATTCCTATGCAGTTTGGAAAGGCGAATTCCTAGACGTTGGGATTGATTTGGTATGCTAGTTTTCCCATCAGTTCAGGAGTTGTAATGGTCTAAAATGCAGCAACTTCACTCTCAGATCCTGTATTTAATCAACACGTTACTCCGATTCACTCTTATGCACTTGCTCCCTGTGTGGGCTCAGATCAATTTTTAGATTCTAATGACTGACACATTTTTAAAATACATTTCAGTTGCATGCTTACAATAGATCCCAGGTGCAAATTTGCAAGTGCAGATGATTACAGCCCCAAACCCTTGCGAAGTGCGAAGGCGAAGCAGCGGGTGGAAGCGCTCCCGGCCGTGCCGCTGATGGGAGCAGGGGGCAGATTCCATCGCCGCTGCCGCGGCTCCTGGGCAGTGGAGCAGCCTCCTCCCCAGCACAGCACCCTGCCTGCCCTAGGCACTCAGCAGCGACCCACGGTCTCAAGTCTTCCTCCAGATGCTTTGCAAGAGCCCAGGGTTGAGCACGAAGCTCTGACTTTACTAAGTGACCCAGAGCAGAGCAGCAGCGCTGCTTTCCATGGCTCAATAATAGCATTTCTCCAGCTATCGCGTTCCACTGCCCTCAAAGCGATTAGTATATCGACCCTTTAATACCCCGTGCCCTCTCCCCAGCGTGGGGGGCTGTGCTCTCCGTAATATTCTCCTCAGCATAATCTGAGGGTGCCAGGAGGAAACTGAGGTTATACAGCTGTCCACCTCACAAAAACCAGCAGCAGCATCCCTCCCCGGCCTCGTGCCAAGCTTGGTAATGTTTTGTCATCTCTGCTGTGACAAAACATAGGTGCTCACTACAAGAGCATTGCAAAGCACTGCTAATGGAAGGAGATTTTGATTAGCAGGCCCTGGAGAAGGAGTTATACCCAGCAGCGAATCTGCAGCTTGCTCACACATTGCTCTTCCCTTGCTCACAGTAATCCAGCAAGCCCAAGCCTGCGTGCACTGACACACGGGCAGTTTTTTCTCTCCAGGAACCAACTTCCCCCTGGGTTTCAAACACGTTTCAGCTCACGCAGACATCGCTGAACCCTCCCCAGCTCCTGCGTTCCCCCAGACTGCACTGACCCGGCTCTCCGGGACACTGGAGTCACAGACCTTGAACGTGACACCAGGGTCGAGGAGTTCTGCCAGGGACGAGGCTGGAGGACATTTCGATGGCTCCAGTGCCTATGACACACTATACAGCACAGCGAACTTCTTGATATTGAATTTCTCAGTATCTCGAGAAGGAGGCTCCCCCATACCCCACTCTGCTGAAGGTCTCTCCCCACGAAACGAATCCCACCCAGCCCAGCCCATCTGCTTTGCGGTGCAGAGGAATCACCGACACACTGCTGCAGCGCAAGATGCTCATTTGTGTACAGAGGCAGCGAGAGAAACCTCCCTCTAAGAAGTGATGAGGAGCTTCATATTTACTCTGCCTGGTGTATGACAGATTATAAGGTCACTGGTTGTGTTAGTAAACACTGACAAATACGACAAAACATGGAGTTAATCCTTGAAGCCAGCTGAAACCAAATATTCTGTCTGATTTAGTAACAAGTACAGATAGAAAACATGCTCTATGGCCTCAGTATAGTCATATTAAATATTTAAAGTTACTTACTAAATACACAAAGGGTCTGAACTTCCAGCTGATCGTTGTGACATGCAGATTCTGGGGAGGAATGTGGAAAGGCAGGCATGCCAGCAGCTCCGCCTGGGTGTCAACAACTGGAAGTCATCCTTCAGCTGGAAAGTAAGACAAATGAGACAGTATTAAAGCATCAGATAAGAAAAGATGTTCCTTTTATTAAAAAATAGCAGTACATTCTTTACATTTAGCATAAAATCTGCTGTAATTACCTAGCAGTTGGAAAGCAATTTGCAACAGGCTTTATTGTTCAGCATCTGTACCAAATTCTCAGGGAAACATCCACCAGGGAATAAAGTAAAATGAGATGTGCCACAGTAACTACAACATTTAAGTGCTTGCACAATGGAAATTTCAGTGAGACTTAAATGAGCTACAACGCAATTCTACTTTTGTGTTGCTGTTTTTGTTTTGTTACTTAAAGGGCTCTGGGTTTGACTCCAGCTTCTTTTCCTCCTGTATACACACACCCACCAGGAATGCTATAATCCACACAGACTAGTAAGGTTAAATTACAAAAAAATAAAGTAATTGTCAAAAGAAAAACTAAGTCTATTACAGCCACAGAACAAGAAACATTCTGGCAGGTACCACCACCAGGACTTCACTATTTATCAGTGCATGTACCTCTTTGGTTTTAATCTCTACAATAAAGAGAAAAGGTGAAATACCTTGCAAGTTAACTAATGACTTGCAAATTCTCCACAGCATCCCAGACTAACTGTTTAATCCAGTGGAGAAAACTGGGGCTCACACAAGGTTTTGTGGATGCTTAAAGGAAGCTACATTTTACTCCTGCTTAGCCTGCTGTAAATCTGGCCTAACTTTACCACAAGTGAGACAGACAGTAGAACTGTGATGGAAATAAATCACTTCAAGTTTGTACCAGTTTAAAAAAAAAAAGACTTTGAGTTTTGCATTTCCAGGGAGCGTACATGCGAGGCCATTCAGGAATTCTGTCTCAGGTGTTGAAACCTGTGCCACAGGGGAAGAGAATACGAGCCTGATGCTCTCCAAACAGTTCCTAACCTCCCGGGGGACCTCACATGTCATAGTGACATTCATCATGAATTTATTGCATACCTGTTTATTCTTTCTTTCTTTTCTCACTGATTAAATAACATTTAATTTCAGACAATGAAATAAAATAGGAATCTATCTTTGCAAGGAAACATATCTTATGTTCAGTTCCAGCCTGAAGCTAAACAGCATAAACAAATTCATCCCTTTCGGTAACGAAGACATGATTGCAAGAGCGCTCGGAATTGAGGAATATTAACAAATTCCCTATGTTTTTTTCCCCATCCAGAATTATGTTTCAGAACTCTGCCTCGTGCTTTACTACCCTACATTACCCCGTCCAATCAGGCTGTGTGCCCTCAAGCCTCCAAGCAGGTTATTAGTCTTACAAAATGCAAGGGATTAAAAGCGCATGTCTTTAAGCTCTGCGGGCTGAATTTTACTCAACATAATTGCATGGATACAAATGAGAACAGAGTTTGATTCTAGATGTTTACAGTACCATGCAATTTGCTTTAACACGCTGACTTCTGACATAAGGCGAGTTCCACGCGGAGGAAGTTAACGTCTATGTCCTCTTTCAGATCGGAGCAAAGCACACTCAAATGGGGAAATCAAAGTCTTATTATTAGGTAAAATAATTCCCTCATTCAAGCGAAAAAGGAAAAATTCAACTAATGCTCAAAGAAATCAGATGATCTGTGAGTGAAAGGAGGCAATGTAGATGTGATGACAGGAGGAATGTGACTGTGTGCTCTACGGGTTGGTAGGAAAGCCAGGAATAATAGAGAGCAAGGAGAATCAGACAGACATTTACAAAAATCCTAGACTTCATTCAATGAATTATTTAAAGTCTATTTCTGATCTGGCACAGGAGGTCACTTGATCTCCAGAAGGGAGCAACAGGAGCCCCATCACTTCTGCCATTCAAAACTCGAACAAACGAAGTGATAGGAAATACACAGCACAGAACCATCTCCCTGTGGCTCCAGGGAGAGGACTCCTTGACCTTGGTGGACTTCCCCTCTTTCTAGTACTTGTCTTGTTTGCAGCCCTGGGAGTTCACAGTCTGAACTAGCTTCACTGGGTAAACACTGACACCTCCACACACGGCAGTACGTTTGGACCAAAGCTGCGGTCAGCTTCTTCATGTCTGATGGCTTAGGTGGGCCATCACAAACCAACAGCATCAAGCTGGAGGAGGCCTTTCAGACTTACCAAACGATAGCATTAAACTCTAACAACCTAGTCTTGAAAGACTCGTTTTAATAAGGCAATACCAAAGAGGAAGGCTAGATGCTATCCAACAAAGCCTCTGAGCTGCTATGCAGTCTCAGGAGCTTACCCCTGGACTACTGCCCTGAAGCATATGAACACTGTGACAGACAAAGTTTGTCTTTTTTACAGCCTTGTCTAAGAGCTGGAAAAAAGCATGGAAATACGAGTTGAAAGTGATGAACTAAATCACATGAAGGTTAATGACTTTAATGACTTAGCCAAGGTCTCACACAGTATGCCGCAGCAGTAATTTGGGAACGCTAGTGTCCCAACCCAGTTCTAAAGTCGCAAGATCATCCTTCCTACTTTGCTTCAGAGAGCACAGACAGATTAATGGAAGACATCTTCCCACACACACCCCAAGAGCTTCTGCAGACCTGACATCTCCAGCAAGTGCCCTCTTCCCAGGATCTGAGGGAGTGCTGTGCATTTGTAGAAAAAGGAAAGTATATCTTAGGACCAAGGTTAATATCAACAGCCCAGTTTTCCCGGTCCCCTAGGCAAGGAGAGGTTGAAGTCACTTTCCATTCACCAAACAGTCCCTCTATTCTCCCACCTTTCCTGAAGTCATGGAGGTGTTTATTCATTCTCTGGCTAGACTCTCTTTGGTTCCCTGTCCTACAAATATCCTTGACCACGGAGCTTGTTGTCAGAGAGGAATCTAAAAACGTACACTTGGTTTACCTTGCTCAGCACATTCCCAGTGGCTGGGTTTGCCCATAAATAACCATACTGCTAAAGGTGAACCTGAACAACTTGAGACACAGACAGAGAGAATGACTTCTGGGCAAAGCTGAGATACAGAGTTTCTCTCACTCCTATTCAGCCGCAGTAATTTCACGTCTCTGGGAAGAAGGGAAAAAAGCTTCAAGCATGAGATTATTACATTTTGTACATTACACCCTGATAGAAGCTAAAAATAGACTCTGACGGTTGCTAAGTGCGTTTCAAATGGCTTTCCTTAGAGGTAAAAATGGGATTTTATTTGAAAAAGCAGAAGGTGGGATTTATTCTCTCTTGGGAAAGAGCTGAACAGAGAATCGCCAGTTGTCGGAACGCAAGAAGCAGGGAGTTTGCTATTCCTTTTCTTCTCAAGAATGAAGGCAAGGGGTGTTTACTGAAAGACTGTTTATTTAGGGATTCCTAGTGCACTACACGAAGAAGGCACACACAAACTCATGGCACTTCTCATCCCCTTCCTTTGCACAAAACCACAACGTCCTTACAGGTCCTACCCCACCGCGGGGCACGTCTACCCTGCGGACAGCAGAGGAAAGTAAAACCAGCTGTCCTCACCCCCGGTGGTTTCATCCAGCTAGGGAAGCACAGAGCCCCACGCCAGCCAATTTCCCTGCTTCACAGGGGACGTCTGGCAGGGGGCTGGGGACACTGGGACAGGAAAACCATCAGCTTTAGCCCGATAACCAGGGTTAGAGCTCAGCTGAGCCTGAACCCAGTGCTCCACTGCCAGGTAACCTTCAACACACCAAGCAGTGAGGACATAAACAGCTTCCAAGCTTCCACGCAGACTAACTCCACTTCGTAATTGCTTTCCTATCCACTGTTTGGCATCGCAGGTTTCATGTAGAAGGGCACGTGTAAAATAAAGCCATGCATGTCATTGCAGCTAGGGCAGAGTGTTAAGGGTGAAGCCTATTTGCCTTTCTTTGTCAGTCTGAAATATTGAAGCGTAGGGGCTGGCTGCTGTTCTCATTAAAAGCACCACAGTTATCATTTTGTAATTTAGAAAATTAACTGTTATAATAAAGATTGAGAGTTGTAATTGAAGGACATCTTATGTCAGAACAATTTTTGAGACACACTCCAGGTATATGGAGAGCCATTTCCTGCAGCAGTAACTGCTCTAGGACTAGGCAACTTGTTAACGTACCTACTCGGCAGAAAACAGTCTCGAGAGAATTAGAATTACAGCCACACAAATAGCATGAATACCCTATTCAAAATGTTTAGGTGCTGTTACAGCTTATGCAGAAACAGTCACAAGCAGACAGGGAGGGATGAGGTTGGGAAGGACAGTAACTGGAAGCTCAAGCATCCGAGCCACACTTTGGAGCATCAGACTTCCTCTGCCCTCGCAGTTCTCCAGAAATGAGAACAACTACCTGGGGGGCATTAAAATGTTAGGAGAAGAGTAAAAGAATGGTTCAAAGAAAACAGGTGTTAAATTAATGGATACTTTTGCATTGATGTGGAAGCACATACACTGAAGGGGGAAAAAAAAAAAAAAGAAAAAAATAGAAACCTCATTGATTTTCTTGTATAACTTTTTCATTACAAACTCACTGTGTCCTTATCAAGGCAACATGAAAAAAAAGCATTATCATGGCTGAGAAAGAAAAGCTATTTTTTATCAAGTCTGTCAAGGGAGACAAACTTAGATACATTTTTTGCACGCATTGTCAAACCAAAGATCTGGGCTGTATGCATCTGTGGACAGTAGAATCATAGAATGGTTTGG
>NW_009605386.1:0-2829 GCF_000690535.1 Cariama cristata | reverse complement strand
AGCACAGGATTATTGTGTACCAGTATATTCTTTCCTCAAGCAATGCATAGGGAGTGGCCGTTCTCAGATGTGTAAGGTATATGTGTGAGCGTTCATCCATATTAACATTTCTGGTTTGTCACTGGCTAGGTCTGTGCACAAGTAATCAAAAGACAGGTTGAGACACAACAAGGAAATCTGTCCCAACTGCAAAATTGAATCCATCCTGTGCTGTCAACAGAGATTTAGCTCACAAAGAGCTTGAGTCTTGCAACATGTTATTGCCTTCAAGGCCATGCTGTTAAAGAAAATTACATAAATTAAGTATTACATCCTTTATTTAAATGTCTAACAGAGGAACAAGCAAACAAAAATCACAGCTGTCCAAAAAGGTTAGCATCCAGGTCTGTAATTCAATGACCACTGCTAAAACCAAGGTGGCTGGGAGCCCTTCTGCAACAGCCTTACACATGTCAGGGACACTATCTCTTTTTATTCCTGCCAGCTCAGGATTTTGCATCCAAGCAGTGTATTGCAGTTGACACCATTTCTTTTCTCTGGAGAACAGAAAGAACAGAAGTCTTCCGAGTGTTGCTTCTCTGCCTGCTCAGGGGATCTGAGAAAGAACAGTTGTTCTTCTCCGTAGGGCTATTGACAAGGAAAAAAAAAGAGTTGTTAGTACTGATTTTGGGTGAAATGGTGGAAGGTGACAATCAATAACTCCTAGTCAGATATAAAATAGAAGGAGTCACACAAGTCATGACAGGATTATTTCAGGAGCCAAATCCTGGTATCAGCTGAAGAAGGGAGGAAGCTATAAATGGGATCCAAAACGCAAGCTGTGGATTGCTTTATAGAAAAAATAACCCTAAACTATTCATTTTCATTGTTTAATATGTGAGATAGTTTTTATTTCAGCATATTAGCACTGCTGTTTTTCTAAAGCTTTGGGAACAAATTCTTTCCACCCCCATAGTATTTTCATTACATGCATCCAAGCTCTTTTCAAATCTCTGAAAGAAGTATGGTTATCCTTCTTTAACAGACAGTGAAAAGACAGAAAGAGATTGGGGCTACATTTTCCAACACCATCAGTAAGGCCAGGTGCCTTCTCTCTGGGTATGCAAATCCATAAAATGGGAGTCCTACAGAAACAGAATTTTCAAAGGTCCCAGGAACCCACAACTTTGGTTGATGCCAACGGCTGCTTACCAGTTCTCCAACTCTGGGTCACAGCCTGGGGAGCCAAGAGCTGAGCCTTCACAGTCAGCTGGGTAAGCACGGTAAGCTTGCTCAGAGATACAGCAGAGCCTAAAATAGGAGGGATCCTAATTTACAGTCCTCTCTTCTAATTACAAAGCTCATTATTTTTACCACTTGAATGACTCAGCGTGGGAAAAAACCAACAACCATATATTCTACCACATGAAAGATCTGGGCATTCACCAGTATTTATATAGTGGTTAACTTCTGAGCACAACCAGATGGGAAAATAATAGCAATAATAAGAACAGCAATGAATATTTTTCACTGGTTATTTTACCCAGGCACAATCATTTAGTGTATTGCCTTTCCCTAGATGCTGGACCTCACAAAAAAATAGTTCTTGAAAGACCCTAAAATGCCTTACAAATTTACAAATGGAATTTGATCTAGAATTAGTTCCACTACCAAGGTGAAAGGCAGCGGTGTTAATAACAACCAACATCAGATGAATTTATTGCAGGCTGTGATGAAAACTACTCCATTCAAGGCAGACACAAACCATCTTTTGAAGCACCTCTTGCACTAATCAGCTAAATAAACGCTGACAACCAAACTGCAGGATATCCACGGCCGGAGGAAGGAGGGGCTGTGGAACAATCTCATTTTTATGAACGGAGCCCTAAGAAGGAGGTTAGAGAAGGACAGGAGCTCACACAACTCCACTTGCAAGGAAGGCGCAGGACAGGTAGAACAGCATCACCACACTGAAACGCGAGCTGGCCAGGAAACCAAGGGTAACACAGTTGCAGAAAAAAAAGCCGTTGGTTTCTAAAGAAGGATTCACAGAGACTGCAACAGTTTAAAAGCTTGTTTAGCTGGAACCACATTTGCAGTCACAGGATTTCGATTGGAAAAGGGCATTACCGTCTCCAGAGAGAAAACTAGGACTGAATCCCATTGGGAGGAGGATGGACAAGATGACCTGTTGAGGCCCTCTTCAGCCGTATTTCTGTAAGTCTGTGTTCAGGGACAGAAAACACATCTGGTTCAGAGTTGCTTGGGCTTAGGCATTCAAGTTAGAAAATTTTGGCCTAAGTCTTTGGCAATAACTCTTTGAGAAGAAGCCCAGGCAATTTTTAGATTGGACTCTGTCTGCCATTAGTGATGTGATTCAATCATATAAAGGCTTCTTCCCCCAGTGCAAATATAGAATACCAGGCCGGAGTAGGAATGTGAAGTGGCTCTCATTATCACAGCTACGTTCATTTCACAGCAAAGCAGTTTACTCTAAGACTTTTCCAGCAATCCAGGTCTAATTACGGAATCAGTTTAAAGCAATTTTGTAATTTATTGTACCTGCTGAAAATATCTCACAGGCTCAATAATAGTGTAAAATGATAGTGTAAAAATGGAATTAAAATGAGAAAGGCCAAAGAAGGCTGAGTCGCTCCTCCACAAGCAGAGTGCAGAAGGACGTTGCATTTTCAGCCCCCAGTCACCTACTTCCTCACCAAATTTCTACTTTCCCCAGCTGCATGGGGATTTAGCACTGAGAGACACCTGAGGGATGTCCGAGTGGACCGCGGCGCGGGAAGGCTTCTTTTTTTATTTTTTTTTAATTAAACAAAATGACGCTGTTTCAAA
>NW_009605385.1:26630-42336 GCF_000690535.1 Cariama cristata | reverse complement strand
GTGCCGCCTGCGGGCAGCGAGCGGGCTGCGAGGCGGGAACCGCGGGTGTTCCCTCACGACCCCAGCCTGAGGTGTGGTGGCTGCTTTGCCTCGTCAGCCGAGGGAATCCGAAGTTTAATTTTTGGCAATAAATGCTGTTTCATCTCCCTTCAGTTCTTAGGGTCATGTGGAACACTGTCACTTGGTGCTCCCTTGGCAGACTGCCCCCCAACGCCACATCTCCGCTGCTCCCGAGGTTACAAACCGTGAATGGCGTGTTGGAACGAAAGTGTAAGGAATTGTGTCACGGTAAACAGCCAGCACACGTACTGCACAGTCAGGGCTTGAAAAGAACACGCAACGTGCTTCCCTGCCGTTTAGTAAGTAATAAAGCAAAATATAGACGATATGCAAGAACTTTCCCTGTTCTAGATGGACGTATCCTGTCTGTGTATCGACGTGTTTGAAGAAAATTTAAGGAACAGTGAGGCTGTTATCAAGAGGTAATAAACTGTTTTTGTGGTGTTTTAAAAATGTTGCTACTTGTGAGATGATGCGAGAGTTACTTATGGGCGCTTTTAGGAACTTTTTAATGTAGGAAGAATGCTAATTAAAAAGTCCAGAGATATTAAAAAATTAAAGTGTTCTTTTTTTTTTTTTTACCTAACCATTTTGAAGCTTAAACTAGTTTCCTGGCTGCTCATTTCTCAGGCAGCTTCTCTGCAGGGTGGATTTTAAAAGGATCAGCACTTAAAAATTTCGGCCTCCCAAAAGAGGTGCCAGAATGTTGACTGAAATGCCTAACTCTAGGTGCAGACTGTGTTTAAAATAGTGCCACGTGACATTGTTTGGCATATATTGCCAAAAAGTATTTTGTCTAGACCTTCATAAGATGTGTTTCGTGTTTGACTTTGAATGCAAAGACATAAATGGTGACTCAGGCGTTTACAGATCCCTCCTGAAAGAGTAGGTGACAGTTATTGCAATTAATCGTGAATCACTGATAAAAGCAGGAAAACGTATTTTATATGTTTGTCCTTAAAGATCAGATGGCAAAAATTCTAATGCCTTTGTTCAGAGGAATGATACATGAGCTGGAAGCAAAGCTATGGAAAACACACTGTGCCCTCCTGTGGTGGCATTTACGACATGATTAAAAGTCCTTAGCTTTTTTCTCCTGAGGTTTTTCAATCTCTACCGTCTACAGGAAGCCACAGTAAGCTAATGGAGTCACGTACAAAGTGGTGCATAAATAGTTATGTCAAACAGTATTTTTAGTTAAAGATGATGCATCTTGGTGAAAAATGTTTTATTTGAAATAAATTAAGAACCTAGTTTATTTAAGACCAAAATTATTTGAGATACCACATTTGTTTACAGTTTATTCAGTTCTTTATCTGTACTTGATGCTGCCCCAACAATAACATTTAGTAATCACTTCCTCTCTTGATGATTGTAGTGACGCTGCAGTTTGCATTACTTTTAAAGTATATCTTCTGTGCTGTAGAGTGTGCATTTCTTCTAGGTTTAGTGTTTTGTTCTACTTACCTGTTGCTGATTTTTGTCAGATAAACTTGCTGAGGGGAACTGAAGGAGTAAGCCTTTGAGCGGATTCTTCCCTAGAGTAGTTGGAACATGGAGGTAAATGTCCATGCTGAATTAGGACTAGCAAATTATCATAACCTTATTAATAGCTGCAAGTTTATAGGCTAATGTTGTTGTAGGGCAGTATCTCCCAAAGTCAGCTTTGGTTGCTGATGATCAGCCCCGTGTCAGTACTCCACTCAGGGGGTTGCTGGCAGAGATTATGATCATATATTGTGAAACAGAATCATAGGATCATAGAAAAGTTTGGGTTGGAAGGGACCTTAAAGGTGGTGTAGTTCCACCCCCCTGCCATGGGCAGGGACCCCCCCCCCCAGCCCAGGTCGCTCACAGCCCCATCCAACCTGGCCTTGAACACTTCCAGGGATGGGGCAGCCACAGCTTCTCTGGGCAACCTCTGCCACTGCCTCACCACCCTCACCGGGAAGAATTTCTTCCTGATATCTCATCTAAACCTTCCCTCTTCCAGTTTAAAGCCATTGCCCTCATCCTATCACTCCATGCCCTTGTCAAAAGTCCCTCCCCAGCTTTCTCGTAGGCCCCTTTAGGTACTGGAAGGCTGCTTGAAGGTCTGCCCGGAGCCTTCTCTTCTCCAGGCTGAACAACCCCAACTCTCTCAGCCTGTCCTCACAGCAGAGGTGCTCCAGCCCTCGGATCATCTTTGTGGCCTCCTCTGGACTCGCTCCAACAGGTCCATGTCCCTTGTGTGCTGAGGACCCCAGAGCTGAAGGCAGTACTGCAGGGGGGTCCCACCAGAGCGGAGCAGAGGGGCAGAATCCCCTCCCTCGACCTGCTGGCCACGCTGCTTTGGATGCAGCCCAGGACACGGTTGGCTTTCTGGGCTGCCGGCGCACATTGCTGGGTCATGTTGGGTCATGTTGGGCTTCTCATCAACCAACACCCCATATGGCTGTTTTCATTAACTGAAACTTTGTTTTTTAAATCAGATATTCAGATTTGCTAGAGATGGTCAGTAAAGGAGGGGGAGAAAATGCCATCTTGCGGCATACTCAGAGAAACAAGAAGCTGTTTGTTCGTGAACGCCTGAAGTTGCTGCTTGATGATGAGTATTTTCTTGAGCTGTCTCCACTGGCAGGCCTCAACATGCCCTATGGTGATGTTCCTGCTGCTGGGTGTCTTACTGGTAATTGCTAGCAAATGTAATATTAGATGTAATGGGAAATGGATGAAGTTCATTTGTTTCATTGCTCATATCTTTAAATATGATTCATATTAGATCTAAAGATGGATATGGGTTGAGGGTATTGTTTTGAGCAGCCCATCTTGGAGATGCAGCCCAGAAGGAAGAAGGTTTTTGAACCAACGTGATCCTTAATATAATTGGAGAGATGCTGTTTGGGTGCAGTGATGAGTAAGTGATTGTAGGCAGCGTACATCATTAGTTGTAGTCTGTGTGTGTGCACACCTTCCTATACTACCCAGCCTTGCTTACTGAAGTTAAGGTGTTTGTTCTTACTGGGAGAGGAAAAAGGATGCATGTAATCAGGTTTATGGAATATTTCAGTATCTTAAGAACAGGCTTTCCTAGGAAAAGTGAACATCAGTTCTATCCAGTAGCAGCTCCCAGCATGAAAGAGTTCAGCCACTACCGCATTATTCTTATGCGATCTTTGCTGGGTGATCTGGGAGAAACCTTCAAAGAAAAAAAGTTCTTTCATTTCTTCTAGATTAGTAATTTATTCTACTTACCAGTTACTGAGTTTTGTCTCAAAAAATTTAGGATGATATGTCAAATATATTGTCTGTTAAAGGAAAGGGGACCAAGTTACTGAGAGACACAGGAGCTGTGACATTTGTTTTGTAATATTTTTAGAATTATAGACAAGTCTTTTAATTGCGTTTTGAAGAATGGTTCCAGTTTAAAAAGGAACTAGAAGAACAGAGTATGAAATCCTATCTTTTGTCAGATCGATATATTTTTCAGTTTTATATAGGTATTTTTTTAATTGCCTTCCCTGTTATCTGAAGAGTTGGAAGCCAAACTATGTATTTTTTTCTCTTATATTGTCAGTGGGAGTAAGTTTATTTCAAGTTCTGTCTTCTGTCAGTTAGATTTATTTTTTTTTTAAAATGTCATTGGCTTTCAACTTGTTATTCCAGAGAAGAGCTGTAGATTTCTTCCCTGCGTGGTATTTGCAACTTAATTTGCAGCTTCTTGATACAGTATTACTGAAAGAATAGCTCTAATTTGGCTCCCTTGTTTTGTCTATGGTATTTTAGAGAATCCTGATAAGTATTTGTGTATGGTATTTTAGAGAGTCCTGATAAGTATCTGTGGTACCACTTACAGGAATTGGCAAAATCTGTGGGGTCTGGTGCGTCTTCATGGCAAATGATGCAACTGTAAAAGGAGGAACTATTTATCCGATTGGAGTGAAGAAACAATTAAGAGCTCAAGAAATAGCCATGCAGAACAGACTGTTGTCTGTGTACCTTGTTGACAGCGGAGGAGCATTCCTACCACTACAGGTAATACTGAGACCACTTCATAGAAGGAAGTACCTATCCTTGTCTTAATCGTATTAATTTTTAGCAATAAACCTCAGACTTATGTTGTGTTTTCTTGGCTGGCTGACTTTCATTGTCTGTTATACATGAGTTTTGTCCACAAATCAGAGTCCAGGAGATTATTTGAAGATTTGTAACAGTGGTGATCACTTTGGCTCATCTTGCGTCTAGCATATAGTCGAAGTTTAGGAACTTGACTATCGGGGGCTGGGGACACACAAAGTGCTGACCAAGCATGGGTATTCCTCAGTGTGTTGAAATGCTTTTGTGTCTCTTGGCTGGCTGACTTTCATTGTCTGTTATACTTGAGTTTTGTCCACAAATCAGAGTCCAGGAGATTATTTGAAGATTTGTAACAGTGGTGATCACTTTGGCTCATCTTGCGTCTAGCATCTAGTCAAAGTTTAGGAACTTGACTGTGGGGGGGGACACAAAGTGCTGACCAAGCATGGATATTCCTCAGCGTGTTGAAATGGTTTTGTGTCTTTAATAAATTAGTACATTGTTTGAGGTTTCTACTTTCAAATTCAGAATCTATAAAATTACTCTGTGCTTTATTGTAATGTTTGTGGTAGTAATGCAGTAACCTCCATGGCCTTTAAAAATGTAGTTTTTGAAATTCTTACTGTAAAAGGAGAATTTGCACGGGTTACTTTCCAGTGTACAGAGGTCATATTATTACAGGGACTATAGTTGTTCATAGTTCACAGGGACTGTTCATATAGTTCACAGGGACTATAGTTGTCTCCAGACTGAAAGCAAATACATAGAAAAAGTTTTTACCTGACTTAAGGAATTGTATCAAGAACTAAGTAAAAAGGGAAACTGTGCTGAAGTCATTTCACAGATCAAGTATGAAGATGAGCTTCCCTTTCTCCATGCCTACGGTCTCAGTTTGTGCAGAATAAATTGGTTTCACAAAAAATTATGAAACTTCTGCTTTCGAAACACATGGGTATTTTTGTGGAATTGCACAATCTATAAGGGGAATAAATACCATAGCGAATGCTGTATATGAAAGTTTCAGGTATGATTGATAGTAGTGACCTTCCCAGAGTCAGTTACAATGCGTTTGTGAATGAATGGAGTGAAGAGGAAGCATTGGCTTTTGTAGTTAATATTGAAACTCACCTTGTCATTTCTCTGTAATGTCAGTCAGAGCTGTTTCCTGACAAGTCACACGGTGGCAGAATTTTCTACAATGAAGCGATAATGTCTGCCATGAGAATCCCTCAGGTACAGTGTCATTTGGAGTACAAGTAACTGTAGCATATGTGATCAATAGAGTTCTAAAAAAAGTTCTGTTCTGGTACAGATTCTCGGAACAACTCTCAAACATGCAAAAAAATTCCTAAAGCTTGCCTTTTCTATTTGTGGGGAAGTGAGATACAAATAGTATCTCACATAGCAGAATACTTCAACCTTAAGGATCTTCTAAGTGTTTACCGACTGATTGTGATGGAAAAGCATCAAATCACTAGATTATTTCAGAGCAAACGTTGAAGTCTCTCAAAAACAGCGTTGTTGTTCATGCTGGTATTTATATCTCTACTTTGTTGTTCCCCAAGCTGCGATTTAATCCCTTGAATGTTTCTGCAATAAACCTAGTGGGTTTGCCTTTTCATTCTCCCCTCTCCAGCATCCTGATTTGATTTGGTTTCGGTGTCCTTCAGGTGGCAGTGGTGTGTGGCTCTTGTGTAGCTGGAGGTGCCTATGTTCCAACCATGGCAGAAGAAGCTGTGATTGTAGATAAAATCGGTACGCTGTTCCTTGCTGGCCCACCTCTGGTAAAAGCGGCTACAGGAGAATATGTCTCTCCCGAGGACCTAGGAGGAGCTAAACTTCACTCTGAGTATGTGAAATAAGTCTCAAAAGTAGTAGAGAATTCAGCATACTTAGTTTTAAAGAAACTATTGTTCTATCTTAAATTGATGTGGCTGCGTGACAGGATACAATACAGTCCTCAAGGACTGAAAAACATGCAGTGAAAAAAAACAGTAGAAATGATACATGAATTATTATAAAGATCGGTGGTGTTCAGTTATATATGTGGGAGTATCATGGGGCTAGATATAACTCTCTGAAATGAAAAAAGTAACATGGCCAGCTTTACTACTGTCCATGGGAACTTTCCATTTCCACTGGGTGTATATATACACACACACACACACTCTGATAGAAATCTCACATAAGTACAGAGGTCAGGATCAGGGCCAAAAGTAGAACCTATTATTACACCGTTTGCTTTCCTTCTTGGGTAGAGGGTTTTTTGTTAGATCAGCCAAATGGAAGTAAAATTAAGTGATGTTATGGGGTGAAGCAGGGACTGGACAAACCTAGTTTTGGTTACCCATTTTTCCACGTACTTTGTGAACAACTTCAGGCAAGTCTGTTCCTCTGTGTCTCAGAGGGAGCAGCTATAGAAGAGGGATGCTATCACTTCTTTTCCTGATGTAAACATTATCAAGATACATACATTTAAAAAAACAATTGTGAGTGTTCGAATACTGTGATGATGGGGAAAATGCATTAGAAATTCTTTTTTCTTCCCTAAACTGCTGAGTGGAGAGGTGATATGACTTCTTTCCATTTGTCTTGACTGCTTCTGAAGACACTAGGCTAACGCGCTGCAGCAAAGAATCTGAATGCTTCTAAAAGTACCTGAGGCAAAGAAGAAAAGTGGAAGGCCTGCCTACCTCTGCTGTTGATGTGATGATGGGGAAAATGCATTAGAAATTCTTTTTTCTTCCCTAAACTGCTGAGTGGAGAGGTGATATGACTTCTTTCCATTTGTCTTGACTGCTTCTGAAGACACTAGGCTAACGCGCTGCAGCAAAGAATCTGAATGCTTCTAAAAGTACCTGAGGCAAAGAAGAAAAGTGGAAGGCCTGCCTACCTCTGCTGTTGATGAGGGCTTAATGCTTCTAAAAGTACCTGAGGCAAAGAAAAAAAATGGAAGGCCTGCCTGCCTCTGCTGTTGAGGGCTTCATAGCAAGAGATGAGCAAATAGGAAATAAACCTGATCGTAGATCTCTAACTATTTCTTTAATGCTGTTTCTCTGTGTCAGGAATTTCTGTAGTTATCAAAATACTTATTCCCTTCTAGACAGGGGAAGAGGGTGGCTTTGCTTCTTTGTTCTTGGCATTCTGTGCTGTGTGTATAGTACCCAGATTCCATACCTTTCTCACAAAACCAAATACTAGTGTGACAGTCAGATAACTGTGTTACATGTAATAAGTTATTGTCTTTATATCCAGGCTGGAAGTGCTTCTTTTCAAATAATTTTTAAGTTTGTTATCCCTTTATTATATTGTTTGCAACAACATCATCGTGAAAGTAAATTCAAAAATCTTTCTTTAATGTAAGTAAACACAAAAGTCACAGGGAAGAACTTCTTACTGTGAATTTGTTTTGGGGTTGGATTGCACAAAGATTCCACTGACTTGCTGCTTTCAATTCATTCATACAAGAAGAAAATCACACAGTATTTTCAGGGAGTTTGGAGAGTCACAGTATGGGTTAAGGTTTTCCCTTTAGTTTGGTTTTGCTATCACCATGTAGATTTCTTAATTCAATACTAACTAATGTTGCGCTCTCTCCTAGAGTCAGTGGCTGTACTGACCATTTTGCATCTTCAGAAAAGGAAGCCTATGAATGTATTCGAAATGTTATCTCTACATTAAATTATGATCCACTGCCAGAGGAGGTCATAGAGCATGAGAGTCCTCTGTATAGTGCTGATGAGCTCTTGGGCCTGGCACCGCAAGATTATAGGTGTACTCTTCCTGTAAAATTGGTAAGGTGACAGATACTCTATTCCTCCCTCCTTTCAGTCTAGTAGCTCCAGATTAACAGGCAGCAGGCTGTTCTCTCTTGGAGAAACCTCAAGTACCTGAGGTATTCTGTATTATCACCTAATGAGTTGCCGCGCTGTCTTGAGTCTGCAGCAAAGCAGAATTTCAACAATTCTGTAGAATTACAGAAAATATTTAAACTGAAAACCTGCTAGAGATAAGATAATTATAGCTTATGCCAGCTGATCCCCATCTGTTTCCAGGTACTGTTTGAGATGCTGTTATGTCAGTGTGTCTTGTACTGTGTTGGCTGCCTTGAGAATGTGAACCCCTTTAGTGTCCTGTCTTCCCTTGCTTTTTTTTTTTTACCCAAGTAGCCAAGACTCTATCTTAAATGTAACTTAAATGCCTACTGAAAATACTGACTGAAAAACAACAAAGCTCAAATTAAACTTGTTTGAGGCTGGGACAGATGCTAATACATAAGCAGAGACATGCAGAGCTGCCCACGCTATTTTCATGGTGGTGTTCTAGAAGAGATTTAGTCTCCAAGGATGTGAATCCAGTATCTTTTCCAGGGGTAAATTCCTACAGTTAAGGGGATTGACTGTAGAAAGCAGTGTAGCTTTGAAGGCAGCTTTTAAACTGCGTTTGAAAAAAGCATGAGCAATATGCTGCTGAGTGTGTCTTAAGCACACGAACTGTGACTGCATATGCTGGGTTTTTTACATTTTTATGCGCATGAACAACTGTGCTTTGTAACACTGAAATAATTTTGGAGGTGAACTTTGGCTCAAAATACATGGTTGGTAATCAAACGTAAACACAAATTTGATATTTTGTGCATAGTGAGTATTTAGCAGAGTGTAAGGCATAAAAGGGCCTTCTATGCTCATTAGGCTGACTTGCATTATACAGGTCTTGTTACTATTTGAACAGAGCATATCTTTTAGCAGAACTATCCTATTTTCACTTAAATTTCTGTGGTAAAGACTATATATTTCTTTGCAGATTCTGAGCCGCCTGATGGATGGAAGCAGATTCCAGGAATTCAAGGCTAATTATGGAATAACCTTAGTAACAGGATTTGGCCATGTGGAAGGGTAAGGCTGTAACATTTCACTATCGAAATTTATGGACGTATTTGTCTAAGTGGCTTTCATATCATTATCAGGTTTTACAGTATTCCAGTAACAATATTTATGAAGTTTGGAGTCAGTCAAGAATTGGTAATAAAATACTTCTAGAAAGCCTGATCATCTGTCTCGGAGTTCTGAATTCACCACATCTCAGGCCAGTCACAGCAGAGAGTGATTACAAATGAATGGTTTTCCTGACTTTGTGAAATGATTTATTTGTTCACAAAAACTACTAGCCAGACAGTTGGAACACTGAAGTCTCAGCAGATTCCTTAAGAAGTAAGAAACAGTGTCTTCAAAAGTGTTCCTTCCCAAACAGAGTTGAAAGCTATCATCCCTTCTCCCATGTAATGGAGATGGGATAATACCCATACAATAAAACCTTGCATAATTCAGATCAGACTGTACTATTAACATATTCATGAAACATACAACATTCCAGTTGAAGCATATTAAAAGTAATTTTTAAAAAAGGTAGTAAAATATATTTAGAGCCTCTTTAGGTTGAAAGCATAAACTTTTCAGATTGACTGTTATGTTGTATGTCACGGGAATTAGAGCGAGCCCAGAGTCCTGGCACCTTGTACATTGTCTCGCAGTGTAAACTGAGAGGTCATCTATAGCTTTACCTGCCCTCTGGGTATTAATCCACGTTAATACTTCCATACTTTACATATCAGGAGTGCTGTAAGACTTCTTATTTACTAGATACGTGAGGGTCCTTGAACGAAATGACACATGTGAGTGTATTGTTTTACATTCTGAATTTCTGTAAAGGGCAGATCTGTGTGTGTGCGCATGGATATTTTATTTTTCCATCCTTCAGAACATAATGAGCTACAGTTTCGTAATTTCTGAGGTTCAAAAGTGAAAACGTTCATGTATCTGTTTTGTAGGCACGTTGTGGGGATAGTGGCTAACAATGGGGAGCTATCTCATGATGCTTCTCTCAAGGGCAGCCATTTCGTACAGCTGTGCAGTCAGCGGAACATTCCCATCCTCTTTTTCCAAAATACTGCTCCACCTACAGCACAGCCAACAAGCATCTCCCAGGTATGGCGTTTTTAGTTCAATATGCTTAATTCAAGCAATTCCTAGTTCTTGTTTTGTTTAAGATTACATTTTGAAAATTGTTGTTAGGTAAATTATTTTTTTATACCATTCCTGATGGTTTAAATTAAGAAGCTTCATAATTACTTTGTTCTTAAATCTTTCCATTAGCATTCTCACTTTATTCTAATTTTAAGCGGGCCTCTGCTTATCTAAAATGGTACTGTCCAGCTGGCAATGCAAGCTGTAGAACTTGGAATTTATAGTGCTTTTTTACATGGAAATAGAGTGTATTGATTCTTCTGATAGCACTACACTCCACAGAAAAATAGATATTTCTCTTTTAGAAAAGTGAAGGCATAAAGTACAGTATGTTTTGTCCTGGGCTACAGAGAGCCTCACAGTAAAACCTACATTACATTCTCTGAGCAGAGGCTGTTTCTACAGCCCGGTTCCTCCCAACTGTCACCAGCACTTAAGATAAAGCCTGGTGTAATTCTGTTGTATCTGAGCTTTGTTAATGCCTGGGAGAGCTAGAGTTGCACTGCATCTAGATTTTTGCACACTGGTTATAATTGTTCTACTGATTTACAGTATAAAATAAGTGCACCATGGGCTACAGTAGTTAATGATGCTGTCTTACTGTTGTGGAAGAAATGATCATACAGAATTGTAAAGAAATTAATGTTTTAGAAGTACAAGTTTGGCGGGAGCGGAGGGAATCTAGAAGAAAGACTGGAAGGATCTAAAATCTTTATTTTCATTGCAGGCAGAGGCTCACTCCAACAGATTAAAAGCCCAGGCATCCATGATGGCTGCTGTTGCTTGCGCTGCTGTTCCCAAAATAACCATTGTAATTGGTGGCTGTTATGGGAGCGAAAGTTATGCTATGGTACGGGTGGCATAAATCTAATGGGCTTGGTAATAGACTTTTTACGCTGTACCAAGATTTCACAGCACTTCATTTTTAAAACAGTCAGCTGTTGTTACAGACATTTAACTCGATCTGTTATTTTAACTACCTTTAAAGTAAGAAATGCATCACAAGATGTGATTACAGCAAATTTGGTCTGCATCTAAGAACTAGAGCCAGTTCTAAAAAAACAGGTTATCTGAAAATGTCCCTACTCGGGAGCCAGTCCTGCCTTTTTCTCAGCCCATGCTGTTTGTTTTCAGTGTTCAAGAAGCACATCTCCTTTAGTTGTGCTACTATGGGTGCTGTTCACACTGCTAGTAAGTGCAATAGGGCTCTTTGTTTGCTCAGAATTAAACACGTGAGTGCTTGGAGGAAAAATGAAATAATAAAGTAGCGATATTGAAGGCAGTGGGGATTGTGGTGGTTGCTGCCACAGGATGGCTGTACTGATACAAGAGCTGTAGCTGTAATGGTAAAGGAGCTGTGTCATTATTGCTTTATGAATTAAACTGCATTACATTCTGCCTTGCACTTGATTGTATCATCCTACAGCCATCTTTTTCTGATTAATTTCAATGAGTTTGTACTGTGCATTTGTTTTTGTAGTGTGGGAGATCGTTCAGTCCAAACTTTCTGTTCATGTGGCCTAATGCAAGAGTTGCTCTTGTGGATTCAAGACATTTCTTCACAGTCCCACAGGCTGGGGGCAATGACTGTACAGGAGATGATTCGGAGCTGAAACATCTCAAAGAAAAGTAAGGGCATTAAATACAAACCCTTGCAGTTACACTGGGATTTAATTAGTTAAATTACCTACTTTTGTTCGTCTTACAGATCGGCTCATCCCAAACAAATAAAGCAAACCTGAATCTGCTGAAAAATATTTTAAATTTCCATGTAATTCTATGTCTGCTCCTAGGATCTTCTCAAGGAAACACAAATGTTTGACTTAAGAAAACCCACAAACAAAAACGAAACCCAAAACCATACAACTCCCCCAGTCAAAGTACTCTGCTGTGTATTAAACAATGGCAATCATCTGGATGTGGAAGGTGGTCTGTACTGCAGAATGATCAGATCTGTTTTGTATTATTTGCTGGATTCTAATTAATTTCAACAGTAGCACTGCACGTTCACTTGAGATTGAAGTATATGCCGTTTTCATCTATGGTTTTGTTTTACTGGCCTGATGGTTTTTATTACATTCTTGTGCTTTTAAGCTTGTTTAATATTGTTTCTTCTCCAGGCTAGAAGAAGAAAGCAGTGCATTTTACTCCTCAGCCAGACTCTGGGATGATGGTGTAATTCTACCTCAAAATACTAGAAAGGTAGGGTTTTTTTCCTTATAGTACATTTTATTCTCAGATCTCAAAAGCATCTTGCAGCGAATGCGTAAGCCTCTGACTTGCTCAAGGTCAGCAGCACGCTCGTTCCCAGAACTGGGTCTTCCACTTCTCACTCAATTTTCTGTGGAATTTAGCTTTGTAAGTCTCATCTTTTCTCTTCCTCATTAGTCTATCCAGAAAATTTCTGTTGAATTCTGTACTTGACTATAGCATTTCCTCATTGAACCTCTTAATTGACTTTACCGTTTGATTCTGTATCCGAATCCTTTCTTTCTCGGTCTTGCATAATCACCCATATCTTCACTCTTTTAAGTTCAGCCACTTCATCGTTCACATTTTTCCATTCTTTTGTCCTAGGATGTTTCTTTTTTGTGACTTTCTGTTCCTGCTTATAATTTGCTGCTTACATTTGGGATGCCCCCCCCTGCCCTTTTATTTATTTTTTAAGTTGGCAGACATCCAGTCCATTGGATTCTTTCTGAAAGCTGCTGCCTTTGTTCTTCTGTTTCTCCTTGTTAGATTGTTTATTAGCAATACTTAAAATGTTCTTTTGCGGTTCTGAAGCTTGTTTACTTAAAGATCACAAATACAGCCTGCTCTCCATTAATCCTTCTAAATATGGTACATATTTATGGTACTTCGTAGATGTTAAATATTTTCTGTGGAGTTTATGGGAACGTTGATAATGGGAGAGGAAAGGGAAATATTTTCTAGTACTAGAGCCACGAGACTGCCTCTCTCTAGGAGCTACACGTGAAAAGAAAACGTGATAGTTGAAATGAATCATTGTTACTCTCAGGTAATTTTCACCAGCACACCACAATTCATGTTTGCATGTGTAGCTGTTTTTTACAGTATTGTTTTGCTACTTTATCCCAGTTCTTGCTCATAGATGGGATTTATGTTTAGGTTTGCCTGAACTGACAGCCTGTGCTCATTCAGTGCCTTAACGTGCGTTTTTTACAATAGGCTTTTAAAAGACATTTTGTGCTCCAGTAGCAGTGGAATACGGAGAATTATCTTATTTTTAAAGACTAAAACCAGTTCTATATTCTCAGTCCCTGTTATCACAAGACACCAAGAAGGATGACTTCTTAGAAAAAGGTGGATGTGGAAGAGCAGGGTGTTCTGCTAATTTTTGATACATGATTGGGAATCTTAGGAGCATGGCATGCAATAACAGAAATGGATTATCGCATAATATATTGTCATTGGAGTTTTACAGCAAAATAGCTTCCCACTGTTCCAAAAGTAATTCTCCTGTCGCCGCAGTGACTTTAAAATGGTTTAGTGGTGTCTGTATGCAATGCACAAACTTTGGGATCCCGAGGACAATTCTTCCTGCACATTTCCCCTGCCCCAGTGGCACATTACACTGACATCTATTTCCCTGAACGCTACAGCCAACAGTGGTTCATTTTAAATGTTCATTGGTTTGCAAAAAGTTAGAACAAATGCATTGCTGAATGACTGCATAACTAGTAAGTTTTACTTTTTTTTTTGTTGTTGTTTCAGAGGCTCATTGCTTATATTGTTTTTTATTTTTAATTAGGTAATTGCACAGTGCTTAGAGATTATAGAACAGCAGAAGTACCAGGTCGTATCTCCGTGTCAGTATCCTGTCATCAGAATGTAACTGCAGCCATTTTCAAATCATCAGCCTTTTAAAGTTAGCACCGTGTAGTAGAGATCTTTAATGTAAGTGATTTTCTAATTCTTTGATACCATTAATAAAAATGTTAAACCATTGCAGACAAACAAGAATCCTGGATTTTAAGTCTATTAGCAATAAGTTTGTGTTTTGAACCATAACCTCTTACAACATTAGTTGAAAATTTATTTTGTGAAAAGGAAGGATTAAGCTGAGGGTCTATAGCACTCTAAGGAAGCAAATTCATCCCGAGCGGTAACAATTGCTTGATTTTTTCATATTTGTGTTTTAGCATGAAATCCAGAACTCAAGAACCTGCACCTGGACAAAAGAAACGTGAAAGAGAAAACACATAAGCTAGTGTGTGCAGTTTTCAGCTTTAGTAAAGGACAAAATGCTGCCTGCCACACAGCCTTGGGCCTGCCAGTTCGGATTGCCAGAGCAGCTATGGAAAGGCTCCACTCAGATTGCTCTGAGGAGGGGATTTAAATCTGTAATACTTCAGTATAGGCTAAAAATTACCTTTTCCCAAAGCTCGTAAGGGCGCACAGAGACTGTTCTACATAATGTTACCATGTGTACAAGTATTGATTTTACACCGTGCCATTTCATGCATCTTTCACACTGCTGCAGCTGCAATCCCAACTCGTGTTGGTTTATCTGTAGAGTTCTTAGCACTGTACATCTGGAAATTATGCCAAAGGGTGTATTGAAAACCACCTGGTTAAGTAGTTTGAAGAGTCATCAACAAAACCGAAATGCTCAATCTTAATGAAGTAACCATACAAATAAAAAGTGATGTTGAAGGAATTTAGGTCATTTGAGTGCTTGTAAACAGAGATCGCACCTTTTTGGAGCTGGAAGAAACCTAACGCAACATGTTGCAGGCAGTGGTCACGCTCTTTTGAAGAGTCCGTGGAAAGTCACAGGAATGTTCACCTCCACTTCAGCCCTGGCGACCTCGCTCATGTCTTTGGCGTTCAGGATCAGGAGGTAGGCAGGCTTCGGCCCCACACCTGGGCTGATCACGATGCTCAGCACAACCCCTGGCAGGTGAGAAAAACAAGCAGCCTGTCCCAGGGGTGAACTTGCTGCCTCCTTCCCTTGGGCTCACCAAGGTAAGGGTAGCCACTCGCACACGGGACATCAGTAAACCCTGTTATTATTGCATGATCATCACTTCTGAGGTAGACAGTGAGATTATTTACTTATTTCTCATACTCTTTTGGGTTCTTGCTGTTATTGGCTTGCCAGTCTGAGGTACTGTGGCACAGTAGCTCCTACAGAGTTTCTTTTTAAAGCTGTGTTCAGCTCTGGGGGCCCCAACACAAGAAGGTCATGGACCTGTTGGAGCAAGTCCAGAGGAGGCCACGAAGATGATCCGAGGGCTGGAGCACCTCTGCTGTGAGGACAGGCTGAGAGAGTTGGGGTTGTTCAGCCTGGAGAAGAGAAGGCTCCGGGCAGACCTTAGAGCAGCCTTCCAGTTGCTACAGGGGCTGACAAGAAAGCTGGGGAGAGACTCTTGACAAGGACAGGCAGTGATAGGACAAGGGGCAATGGCTTTAAACTGGAAGAGGGAAGGTTCAGATGAGATGTTAAGAAGAAATTCTTCCCGGTGAGGGTGGTGAGGCAGTGGCAGAGGTTGCCCAGAGAAGCTGTGGCTGGCCCCACCCCGGGAGGGGTGAAGGGCCGGGTG
>NW_009605385.1:19867-26584 GCF_000690535.1 Cariama cristata | reverse complement strand
GGTTGGAACTACATCATCTTTAAGTTCCCTTCCAACCCAAACCATTCTGTGATTCTTTGATATTCTGAAAAGGAACTATGAAAAGCTGTTACAGGGGCTGACAACAAACATCACTTAGTGGAATATATATCTCAAATTTGTCCATTAATTTTTTCAATGTTATGATTTAATTTATAAATTTATACATTACTTTATAATTCTGCTTCTGAGGTTTAATGTGACAAGATACCCATTTCTGGATCCTGGCATCCCTGAGTGGGATGGGTGGGACGTCCTACCTCGTAGATTCTTTGTTCATTGGGGTACTCTCTGGGTCTGTCATTGCAGGAGAATATGGGAACAACCGTACGCCGTACACCATGACAACATCAGACAGCCGTGGGGACGATGACAGGAATGGGAGCATGGAGCCCGATGTTAACACAGTTTTCAGAGAGTGTTTCTGCAGGGGCTTAAGTGCCAGGAAGTGAGAGGAACTTAAACATCTTCCTAAAAGGCATGTTGTCTACTGCAGTTAAGGAAAGATTTTAAGAATAAGCTTAAAACCTTTTCATTTCAGTGGGACTTAAGCCCCTGCACAAGCACTTTCCTGAACTGGGACCAGATAATATGAAATTTCGTTCTGAAGTATGAAATATTTTGGCTATGAAATACACTCTCACTATAAACCAGTGAGAGTTGGCTCTTAAATTTAGCAGAGCCCAGACTTCTAACTTCATGTAACCCTTTTTCGGAGATGCGGAATTGAGGGAATAAGCGGACACCCTCTCAGGCTGAGTGCTGCTGCTCGCCTTCAAAAATGGATACAGGGCTGGGGATGTGCGAAGAAATGTGCTCAGTGCCTGGTGTGACTATTAACTACGCGTCCTCGAGTGACAAAGCCTGAGCTCACTCCATGCCTGCACGAGGAGGATGGGTTAGGAATAGAAAACACACTTAGTTTAAGAGAGGTTCAACTTTTACAAACTTCTACCACCGGAATTCTTTAAATATTGTAAGGGCTAGGAAATGAGGACAACAGGTCATCTAAATCTAGAGGTCTTTCTTCTCTGTTTTCATTCAGTCTTAATGTTCCCCTGTTGCCTCAGAAACTTCCCGCCGGCTTTGGAACAAGGCACATCTGGTCTGGGAGCTGCCTGCGGGCTCTGCTCGTGCCTGCCTCTGGCGCAGCCTTGCAGGCAGCCCCGGTGCCAGCAGACACGAGCTTTCCAAATCACGATGCCCGTGACCAAAACAACATCAGTATTACCGTCATCTTCCTCCAGGGCATCCGGATGGGAAACGAAGATCGGCTCCGATGGGTACGAATCTGGCTCCTGCCACACCCAGGTCTCCTTCGTTTTAACGTTCAGCTTGCAAAGCTAAAGGTGAGGGAAAAAAGCAAACCAAAACACACCCACCCCATCTCAGAAATACTCTTTCTTGTCCTTAAATTGAAAGCTGATCGAAAAGACATGCCTCACCCGTTTCGTTGATAGTTACCCTGTCTGGGACAAAGTGATTCAGCCCCAGCCCGTATGTATATGTGTAAGGTTTCCCACCGTATTTCTTGTAATTGATCTGTGGAAATTCAAAGGCTACAATAAAAAATATATATGCGTGAGGATTAGTGGGAGGCGGAGGGCAGGCGGTATGCACATTGCCGCTGGCTGTGCTTCGGGGTCGTCATCGTACCATGGCGTGGCCCCGAGAAAATAACTTCTGGCTCCAGCCAGATGGTCTCATCGCTGCGCACGGACGCCGTCGCTTAGGGCAGGGTGACCAAGTTCTTGCCCGTGTCAGCCTGGGACAAATAAAAATATCCAAGAGAAATGGAGAAACAAATTTCTTTCTCTAATTGCCCAGATCTGTTACAAACTGCATTGAACGGTGAAGGCAGCGATGTGCAGCAGAGCCTGAGCAAGCTGCAGAACGGCAATATGCTCGGGGGCGGCTGCTGCCTCCGTTTTCTTGGTTAGCGATACTGCGATAAGAGTGCCTGTTGCTAAAATCGTCCTCTATGTCAGCCTTCCCTGTGCTCATATACACGTGCATCCCTTTTTGCAACCCATGGGAAATAAAACGGAATAACATCGATCAGCTAAAGAAAATAAAAAGTTGCTCTGAAGACCCGTACTTTAAGTTCCCCCCATCCCATTAAAATATTTAATTTGAATTAAACGGGGTCAGGCAGAGCACCAGCGATGCTCAGCCGTGAGCCCTGCAGGGGAGCGATGCAGACAGCGGCAGCTCTGAGCCTTGCTGGCAGCTGCCGCAGCATGGATCCGTGCTGGTACCTTGTCGATGTTCAGGGGCAGGACGTATCTGCGGGCTTCAGGCTGCGGGGCTTTCTCCGCCTGTCGCTTCACTTCATCCCAGTTTGCTCGTAGGTTGGCTAAGTAGAGGTAATTGTAGACAAACTCGAACCTGTGCAAAACCAGGATCATAGAAACAAAGAGGTCATTTGCAAGTGGGAGGTCAAATGCAGCTGTTTTTTTCCCAAAATTCAACAGAGTAAGGCAAGTCCTGGGCCAGCTCCTTGGCAGAAGCGAGCTGTGCACACACTGCGTCCTCTGCAACTGCTCGTGGTCACCCCACGCACCCTGCAGCAGCGGCCAGGATAAGCTCAGCTCAGGGCATCCCTCCCATCTACGCAGCCAACACGGGGTCGGGCATCACCATTGTGGTGCCACATTTCTCTGCGTTTACACCAAAAGCAGCATTCAAACCTCAACCAGATCCCGCTCATTGCAGGCCCAGGAGCCAAAAGAGCATCAACTCTTGGGTAGTCATTAACATTTATTAAAGATAAAGGCAAATTAAAGATAAAAATTAAATTTTTCTTGGAAAACGAGTTTCAAACAGGCTCTCTGCACCTCTGGGTAAGTTCCACACTGTATAGTCTACATGTCACCACGTGTCTAGATGGGTTGGAGGGAGTCGGTGTGAGTGCCAGGGGCGATTCCAATGGGGAAGGGGCCGGAACCAGCGTGTCTGGTGGTGGGGCTCTGCTGGTCCCCACCAGCTGGTGCAGGGGGAGCCCCGATGCCACAGGGACCCTCGGCCGCCTCCGGCCTCGGCCCTGCCGAGACTCACCCCTTCCAGGTGCAGAGGTCGACAATCAGAAATCCGTTATCTTCGTAGGTGTTAATGTGATGGAAAAGGTTGAAGGCCGAGGTGCGGTATTTGATGTTGAGGAGCCTGCCTTTCTTCTTCTCTGCCACGTGAAGCCAGACCTGAAAAGCAAGCAGCAGCTTTGTTTAGGCTCAGAGAACTGAAGGTGAAACCAATATGATGGACGTCTCAGTCCAGGGCTGGCTGCCCAGTACAGCCCAGTTTGGTACGACCCACTGCTTACCCCCATGGTTTCGTTGGACTCGAAGCAGTCCATGTAGTTGGCTCCCCAAAGGCTCCAGGAGGAGAGGAACTTGAGGAGGTTGATTTTCACCGGTGTTTCAACAAAGACTATGTAGTTTGAGGTCAGCCCAAAGCTGTTTGGAAACGTATGGGGAGCACATCAAGCTCACTGTAGTTAGTTGGGACCAAAGCCCTGTAGTAGTTCGTCTTAAGCATGGAATATAGCACGCAGATCATCACTTAAAACAACAGGAATATAGACATCCTGATTTTGGCAAATCACCTAATTTTAGATGGCAGTTACAGGTGAGAACAAGCCCTGCGTGCTACTTTAGAGTGTGCCACGCCAGCGATGCCGCCCACACGTAGCCCGCCCTTGCGTGCTTGCAGAAATCGAAGGGGACTCCGTTCATCCGCACTCGCTGCTGGGAGCAGCTGCTTTGCCGCGGGAACACGCTGCGTGACACGCGTGAGCGGCATCCCGCTCTGTGGCCGACCCCACGAAACCTTACCTGTGAACGTAAGAGGGCTTAAACCTGTCGCTGCAAGGGAACTGCACCACCACCTCCGACTTGTTCATCGGGTCTTCCTTGTCTGGAACGGGACAGTTGAGGGGTTACGGAGGGTTTCACCCATCCTCGCTTTATTTACAGTGTTTACCTGGCAAGGTTTCTCTGCCTTTGACACAAAGGAAGTTCACCATTTAGAACAACTTTAAAATGTTTTAAAGATAACATTTGTGTTACTTAAAGCTTATAAAATCTAAAGAAGATTAAAAAAAGTAATGACAAAACTCATTTGAAGGATAAAAAATGATGTATGGGACAAGATGCTCTCAGTTCGCTCAGAGGTGGGATTAACTGACCTGCCTGAAGTGGAGGAATCCGTATGATGTTATAGGCGAGCGAAAAGTTTTTTCCAAAGCAATTGCCAATGTTGTAAACCGTCCCGTCGTTTTCAACGTGGGGATGAGCCGTTGCCCCGTTGACGGACACGTATTTACAGAGATCCACCTGAAGAACAAGACGGAGAAAGTCAGGAGCTTTCTTGGCAGGAGATGGGAAGTCACCAGCTCTGCAAGGCGTCGCAGGGCAATACGTCCTCGCTTCGGATGTGGGAGGTTCTTCTCTAAGCATAAATCACTGTCCGTTTTGTGAAAAGGAGAAGAGCAGCAAAGCCAAGCAATTCGAGATGGTCAGGTGAGCTGACACGGTTACAGGGAGAGGTTCGGGATCCTGGGGTCCAAGAGGGGAGGCTCCACAGGCTGGACATCGGTAACACGGCAAAATAAAACGCCAAAACACGCACTCTGCGTTACAGCCAGTTCTGCAGGGTAAACACGGCTCGGCTCCCATGCAGGCGAAGGCAGCAGTGAAGCTCTGGTAGGAGCCCACCGGTTACAGCCCCCTTTGGCCAGGATGCAAGCTAGCTCCAGTTGCAGACGCCAAGCCAAGCGTGAGGATATGGACCACGGAGCCCCATCGTCTCCCAGTTCAATATTCCTCAGAGCAGCAGCAGCAGTGGGTTCGTTTACGAGCTCGTTCCGACTCTGCTCTCATTAATCCTCACAGCGGGCTTCGTTTCTGTGTCATCTCCCCGACAAACCCCAACTCTTGCTGTGTTGGAAGAGGCTGTCATTAAACATTCTCATTTTAGTTTTACCCCTCTGCCCATTTAGAAGCACAGTACAAAGACCCACCTGCTTAATTGTCTCCAACGTATCTGGGTTAATTTTGGTTATAAAGTTGGTCTCAGTACAGGCGTAGTAATCTTCGCCGACGGGGTAGACGTTAACGAGGGCGTTATCAGTGACCTCAACACCTTTGAAGTACGAGAAAAACCTGAGCAGAGAAAATGGAGAGGCAGTCAGGGGCTTCTTGGAAGCAGGAGCACCGTAGGACATCGCTGCAACGTCTACGCGACGCCGGTACCTGGAAAAGATGTTCTTGCATGGGTCTGGGTACGCATAGGTGCCAAATTCCGTGATCACGATCCTTTTCTCGGTCATCGCTCTCACGTAAGCATCAGTCCTGACAAACCTGGGGAGGGCGAGGACGAGAAGGCAACATTACAGGTATAGCTGTAAAACTGCAACGGGCTATGCAATTAAAATGCGAATATTCTTGCGATGAACCTCATGAGACCTCTGAAAGCCGCAGGTCCTCGCAGCCTCACGTTGCATCTGGAGCACGTGGGGTCCAGCAACCGCCCTCCCCCCGCAGCACCGGGAAGGGATGGCTGGTGGAGAGCTGAAGCTGATGGGAAATGCAGTGTTTTATCTAAGTATTCTGCACCAACCACCTGAAAGCTGATGGCTCAGCAACTTGTAACTGAAAACACATTCTGGTTTTCAGACAATGATGTAATTCTGTCACTGGCTGCAGCTACACCCAGCTCTCCCCGCCCTCCTCTTCCAAGTGTTTTGTAATCTGTACAAAAAGTTGCATTTCTGCTAACTATGAGGAAGTTTCAGTTATTTTCGGCCGGTTTCAGTGATCTCACCATTAGAGCTCTTACAATAACCGCATGGACTTGAAAATAACCCACGCCTCCCACGTGCTGGGCATCAGAGCCCAGCGCTTACAGTCGAGAAAATGCTTCCTTAGTTATTTTTTTGGCTTGGCAAATCGCCACGTACCTTCGGTGATAGGTAACGTGCCCCTCCTTGAAGTCGAACTTGTGGAGGAGAGCCTGGCCGTCAAAGAGGTGATAGAAGGGCTCCGCACCCACCTCGAACAAGCCGGGGCCGCATCTCAGGAGGCTTCCTCGCAGCCAGGTGGGAATCCTGCCTGCGGAAGATGCAGCGTTGGTACGTGCACAGCCCACGGCAAATCAAACCAAGTAATTTTTATTGTGTCCGTAAAAAGAACAAAACTTCAAACTATTTTTTTTTTTAATGTTCATTAAACCTGGTTTTTAAACATGCATGAACTCTTTAAGCTGTGCTGTTTTCTTCACCTACGGACCTACTATAGGCCACGACGTTTGCTATTGGAATGTCTAAAGATCCCTCATCCAATCTGTCCTTCCTCTACCCCAACATACGCCCGCCCTGTTAGGTCCTTTACCTTCGACCTTGCCCTCCAGCCCTCATAAAGCCTCCGAGCTCCAGTTGCCCACGAGCTCCCGAAAACAAAGGCTGAGCAGGAGGAGGTCAGGAAGCCCACACCAACCTGTGACGTGGGCGGTCACCGGCGAGGACAATTCCTCCACGGTCTCAAAGAGCTTCTTGTAGCCTCCGGCGGGATGCTCGACTCTGAAAGGGCCAGCAGACCTGGGGTTAGCCCGGTTTCTGGAGGGGCTGATCTGCGACTTGCAAATAACTTGAGAGATCAGGAGGGAGAGGCACCAGCCTTGGTGGGGGGAAAAGGCTCCGATGGC
>NW_009605385.1:19404-19762 GCF_000690535.1 Cariama cristata | reverse complement strand
CCCAACCGACAAATTCAGGAGATCCTGAATCATCAGGAAGCAAAATCCGACTTGTATCTCCCAGGTCGTGGATAAGCATTTTTCTCCCTTTTTGCTTTTTTCTCTTTTTTTAAGCAAAGGGAATGAGTGCATAGCTGAGGATTATCTCTTAGGTTCCAATTTTATTTACTGCAAAGCCCACGAAGACGCACCAGACGCAGGCTGCGCGGTGCACTGTCCTTCCCCTCCAGAGTACGGACCGTCCTCTGGCACCCGGAGCTGAGCCTCTCCCCCGGGACCAGGATCACGCCTCGGCATGGGATGGACCAGCACGGACACCCCCACACATAGACATCCCCACGCCCCCGGGGCCTGCGCT
>NW_009605385.1:0-19373 GCF_000690535.1 Cariama cristata | reverse complement strand
CACCGCGGGTGATCGGCGACTTGCTCCCGCAGAGAGAAGCCGGCAGGAATACTCACTGGCTGTACATCTTCTCCCTGATGAAGGGCCTGAGCCTCCGGCAGCCAAGGACGCAGCGAGAGCCCTGCGCTGGGTATTTATGGGGGGCTGAGCCCCGCCGAGGGGAGCCCCGTGCCCGAAACCGCCCCTGCCAATGAGCGCACCCCGGGAACAGAGCCGGCTTTCACCACCAAAATCCTCCCTGGGCTTTGAGAGGTTTTGTCTTGCCGTTCACACAAAAAAGGGCTTTGAATGTTTTTCTGAGACCTAAATTCTTCCCAAGCAGAAGTGATTACAAAGGAAAAAAAAGAAAAAAAAAAAACACAGAAAGGAGTGAAACGGAGCGTGCCGGGCGCTTGGCACGGCCGGTTGGCTCTTCACCGGCTCCCTGTGCCGCAGGGAGACCTTCCCAGCTCCGACACAGCCCGGGGGCAGCGAGAACCTGCTCTTCCCTGCAAAGCCCTCTCGGCCCGGTGTAACGGAGCTCGCCTCTGCTCCTGCCTGCAAGCCGAGGGTCCGTGCTTCACCGAGGAGCAACGTGACATCAGAGACGCCGAGAGATAAGAAGATGTCAGCGTCAAATGTTACCATTCCTAACTCCCCTACACATCAGCCACCCGGTTTTTTCCCCCCCTCCTGGACTTCCATGGCAGACCGTCTTTGCAAACTTCAGGACGTTGGTACAAGTACGGCAAGACTTAACCCCTGCCCACCAGCCAGGAGGGCATCGAGGAGCAGCGTCGTCGGTGATGGCTGCTCTTACCGTCGCTGTCCATCACCGCCTGCTTACGGCCATCGCTTCCCCTCTCCTCCCTCTGGTTTTAATCAGCGTGTTTCGGTACGGTGGCACACGCCGGCAGCTCCTGTTGCTGCACAAGGCCGATTTCTCAAGACCCAATGCACATAAAGTAGTATTTTTACACGGGGTGTTAACAGCCCTACGCACTCAGAAAGACGTCAAACCCGGTCATCGTTTGTTTTGCGCGCAGCACAGCAGCCACTGTCGGAGATGGCCCGAAGGTCGCTTTAAGAAACCACCTCTCGTAAGAGGGGATGTTTATGAAAACAACGGTGCTGTAAAGAGTAACTTCAAAGATTAACGAGATTAGAAAGATTACTGCTCTCCCCTCGGGGGTAGCCCGTGGTAGAGAACGAAGACATTTCATAACACCACGTACCTTCGGATACTCCTCCCATACAAACAGACGCTGGCCTCCGGTGACCAAATCTGCGGTGAAACGAGAAAATTAGACATCAAACAGCCCCCGTGCTCAGCCTGCTACGGCAGCCATTAAGCGAACGGTTGGCTTCCCTCTGTGGTGGTGGTGGTTGGTTCCCCTTTACAAGACAGAGCGTCGCCTTTTGGAGCGAGGGTTCATTTAAGGGTTCTGACTGAAAAACGAGATGCCGAGTTGAGCCTTCGTGAGCTCTTTGACGGAGGCCTCCCGTTAACCCTTCGTATTAAACAACCACAATTATATGGTAATTTGTCTGTGGAAGCATCCTAGCACTAAATATATCCAATAGAAACTGAAGTGCAAACTCAAGGCCTCTCAGCAGTGCAAATGCCACAGAGATTTTAAATTAACACCAGGATAAGAACTCGAAACAGTGTCCTAATCTTTGATATAATGAAAATTCAGTGTTTCCATGGTGACAGCATCTTCCCAGGCCCCATCCTCCTCCAGGGGCTCAAGAGGCAGAGATCCAAAAACGTCCCTGGCTCCACAGTAGCCGAGTTTTCCTCGTTCTGCATCTTGCCAGCACTCAGCACCATCCAGCCCTGCGGACTTGGTGGCAGGAGTCAGAGGAAGGACGGGCACCACAAGCAGCCTCCAGCCCCGCGGCTCTCCTCCCGTTTCACCCACTGTTGCCCGGATGGCGTCTGCCTGCCGGGACCCCTCCCCAGGACCCCGGGCCAGAAGGGATGAGCCAGTTTGGCCACTCAGATAGCTTTGGTCTGCGTGCTTGAGACTGGTACAGGAACCTAAAATTCAAAGCGTGCTCTGCTATTGTACGCTGCGTTGCAGAGCTCAGAGGTATTCAAGACTCAATGCAGCCCCGAGTAACCCAGTTGTTACACCCATTTTAAACAGGGTTTGGACTAAATCAGATGAGATATCAGGAAGACATTTTTTTACAATGAGGGCGGTGAGGCAGTGGCAGAGGTTGCCCAGAGAAGCTGTGGCTGCCCCATCCCTGGGAGTGTTCAAGGCCAGGTTGGATGGGGCTGTGAGCAACCTGGTCTGGTGGGAGGTGTCCCTGCCCAGGGCAGGGGGGTTGGAACTGGGTGGGCTTTAAGGTCCCTTCCAACCCAAACCATTCGGTGAGTCTATGATAAACGACCTCTCAAGGCCCCTTCCTGCCAAAGTTACAATTCTGCGATTTTCAGTTTTTCCCCCCTCCCCTTGAACTATTAATTTTGCCACTTCTATCTGTCTGCTGCCCCCATGCAGTTAAATTTGGAGCACAGCGTTGTGTCATGACTCAACGCTGAGATTAGCCATTAACGTTTTATCCACGTAACCTCCTGGCTGTTCTCTACCGGTCCCTTCCTCAGAATCAGCGGGCGCCGCTGGGCACCAGCCAGCCCTCGGCCAGGCAACTCGGCTGCTTTGACCCCAACACCAAGGACAGCATAGGACCGCATACAACCTACCAGAGCACTGTAAAACCGTTCCTCCTTGCAAGTAATGCAACTCAAAAGGAGTTATTGGCACTCTTTAGCAAAAAAGGTGCCGCTCAGCAGAAGTAGCAGCATCTCGTCCCGCAGGAAAGGGCGGCAACAAACCCCTTTCCCTCCGGTTGCCAGCAGACCAGGTGGCGTTGCAGACGGCAATTGCAAATAACAGCTATAAAACACTTCAGCAAAAGAGGAGAGCGTTTTGGGTCTGTGTATGCAAAACAGCAAGGACATATTCAACACCCAAACAGCCTCCCGTGGCTTGAACCGGCCGCGGGCTGAAGAAACAGCTTCGGGTTTGCCCAAGACAGCACTGAGAGCTGCCCAGCATTGGAAATTACATCGCTGCTGGACCTGCTTTTAAATAAACGTCGTCTGTTTTGAGTGAACTAAAATACTCAAACCAAAATTTAAAAAAAGTCTAAACAGTTTATACGTGCTTGATTCTCGCACACGAGAAGTTAAAAAGCCACGCTACGCCCAAGGGAGAGGCTGGAAGTTGGGAAGCAGCCCCAAGGCGCTGGCCCACCCCACCCCACGCCCTCAGACCAGAGAAAGGGACCGAAGCCCAGAAGACCATCGCCAAAGTCCTCAGTGCCGAATCCTCGCTAGCAGCGCGTACGGTTCAGCGCTGCACCGAGACAGCGTTTCCTCCTCTCCAGCCGGCGTAAGGCAACCACGAACCCTTCCTACAGCGCCCGTTTTCAGAACAGAAGCGTACGTTGGGGAACAGGCAGTTCTGCTCCGCCACCAATTCTGCCCCACCTGACAGACCGCAACTGCAAACTCACTTCTGATGAACGGCTCCTTGCAACACGATACTTAAAAGAAAAATAAAAATAAAAGGCTTCCTCTAAAAAGTTTCACTCAAGAGACAATGCTAGCTCAAAGAAAGGTTTAAATTAAATTTAAATTGGTATCTGTCATTCATTTGGAATGTTTTAATCATCCCATAGCTAGTCAATTTGTCTTTTTATTCACATTTTTGTTAAGTTCTGTCAAAACCTTAGAAGGGAACATTAAATAACATGGATCAAGAACTCTGAATAATGAGGGCAGTCCTTTGAAAGCTAAATCCTAAGAAATGTGAGCCTCTCGCCTAATAAGTTGCTTAACTGGAACACATAAATAAATAAAGCATTTATGCAACACTTAACAGGTTGAGAATAATTAGAAGCGAGTTCAGGCAGGTAGGGGATTTTTAAAATTGTTGACTAGAGGTGTTACAGAGGAGGAACATCTGTCACTTGCCATGCAAGCGTGAAGTTATCTGCAGGACATTAAAGCATTCCTTATACAGGCTAAAACAAGGGTAATCTTGGTTTCTCATTTACGAAGCCTTCCTCCTCACAAGGAAAAGAGCAAAATGATATATTGCAAAATACGGATTGTGCCAGATACACCCCTGTTAGCAGAGAGTAAATTTCGGCACTAACTCCCCACCCCATAAAGCTATCATAAGGCTGGTTTGGTATATATTTATACACAATTCTATACATACATGTGCAATTAAGTATTGGAACAGAAAGGTGTTTTTGCCTCATTTTTCCAGGGAGAGGAGAGCCTGAGAGAACTGCCGTGCGGTCTCATGGCCACAGACCACAGCAGTTACGCACCAAGATGTCAAATATAAAAGTGACAATCCTCAACCCAGACCCTCGTTTGTGACACCAAAGTAGCTGACGGGGCGTATGAACTCGCACAAGACTTTTATGGGGCCTCCCCACGAGATGCCAAAAAACCCAAACCAACCCAAACCAGGTCAAGAGATGAGTAGTTTGAGATTTGCTTTAATTTTGATGGCTTTATGGCAGTTACTCTAAGAGTCTGCATGAGCAAGCATGGCAGTTCAGTCTCTTGTCCTAGCAATGGGCAAGACATGGCAAAGCCCAAGGGATTTGCCTACACTGCACAGCTGGGAACTGTGCCAGGTGACGGAACAAGGTGGCGGACAACCAAAGAGCTCACTCGGAGGAAAAGCACTCATCTCTCCAAAATATCCGATTCCATAAAGCACAAAACTGCTTAATAAAAAAACTCCAAACCTTAACGTGAAAACAAAGTTGGACTTCAAACATACCTTCTTCTGCAGTCCAACGCTTGCAGGGCATTCCTTCCATTTTTCTGCAAATACAGCCCAAATAAATCAGCAGAGAGTTTAAGACTTATCTAGAAGCAACATTGCAACTGAAATGTAACACAGACACAAATTCCCCACAACAAAACCCCATCAATTCACCACTGTTCCAAATGCAGAATGGTTTCAGTGTATGGCACATCATCATTGCTTGTGACTTTTTAGGGTTTTTTTGCCTGGAGCATCTCTGTCTAACTACTAAGCCAGGATCTTCTACTTTGAATTGTTCTCTCAGAAATACTCCTGCAGATTTATACTCCTGTGGGAGAGCCTTGGCCCCATCAGAATTAATAAGCAAACCCTTAACTCTGGAAACAAAATAAGGAAATTAGTGTATTCTAATTTGATTCGTTGTCACTTCACATATCATCCACTACTACTATTGGTATATTTCTCAAAATAATAGATACAAAATAAATATTCCATGAAAATGTCAGAAATAGACCTAAGACTTTTCATACAAATAGATACACAAAAGCTTATGTGAATTTTACAGATGAGATGAACAGACATATTTCACAGTCAGATAATCATTTATTTACGGTGAACATCTGGCTGCCTTGGAAACAACATAACCAATTTTTAAATTAGTCCCGAGCTCAAAGAACATTGTTTTGTTTAAAGACCAGTATTTTGTGAATACAAAGAAGGCACTTATTCACAAGACAGACATTTAAAAACTTACACAAACAATAACAAATGGCACAAATTCCTGAACAGACATTAAAAAGTTACAACAATATGCATATCATTAGTTTCCCATATGAAAACCATATATAAATTTTTGGTTACTAATAGCTTCATGCTTATTTTCACATTTATTTTACTGAGCACAATATATAAGTAATAATTTGTAAACAGATAAATATTTATTTCTCTTAGCAGTCATTCAAAAGTTATCTGCACACAAAAAAAAGTTATTTTGGCACTTTCCAACATAGTGTCCATGTAAACATTTCTTCCTTCTACACACAGAGCCACCATCAAATTTCTGTAGCAAGTGCCCTTTGGTAAACCATTCGTACATCCATCCACCAAATAAACAGCTGAAACGTGGTTAAGTCAGTATCTCAGGCTACGAAATCTTGGTTTTCTCAGGCTAAGCATCGGTTGCTTGATGGTAGGTTTGTTCTCTAATAGCATTGCTTCATTTTCTGTAGTTGGAAATCTGTTCTGGTAGATCAGAGGGTATTCCTTCTGAAACTAGAAAACACAAACCCCAACATTAAAATATCATCCTTCACCAAAAACTCCAGCCGTGCAAGACTTGAGCATGAATCACCTTGTAAGATGCACATCAACAGGAGGAGCGAGGCTAGCGGCACATGAAGGAACTCTGCTGTGACACTTGACCTTTGCACTTACGAGTTCACAACCGATAAACAGTGAGTCAACTAGAAATTTGGTCAGGCACTTCATCTTCTGTTGAAACAGGAAAAGCTTCTAATCTCATTTTATTCCCAAGGATTTTTAAGTGGCGTGACTGGAATAGCGCTATGAGCAAACACCGTGCCGTTCTGCCTGCCGTCACCTCCGTTTGCAATGCCCGTCTGCAGGCGCTCACCACATTGTTTGTGAGCTGCGCACCACCAACGCCGCTTACCGCTCCAGCAGCACGACAGCGTTCTGCTCCCCGGGCCAGGCACGGCAGCCGCCCGCGGGAAGCCACGCTGCCCGGCCAGCACTGGTATCTATCCTCTTTATGCTTGGAAAGCTGCCCATCAAGAATCACAATGATGAGTGTTTTGCCTAAACGGAAGTTAAGATTCAGCAGGTTTTGAAGGTATTCTCTCAGGAAAGTTTAGTACTTAACTGAGGGAGTTATTTCTCAATTCCTGCAGATATACAAGTAAACAAAAATGTCTGACTTGAGAGACATGTTTTTGACATTTTCCCCGTTTCCTCTGTAAGGCCTCAGGAAGCAATAGTGGTACACATACCTGCGCATCAGCCAAAGCTTTCTGCTGATCGATTCAACCTATGGAAAGTGACGCCACTTGGAACTTTTGGTGTCGATACAACCTGGACCTAGCCCTCTAGGAAGTGCCATGTATTTGGCTTTCCTCAATTCAAAGTAACAGAACCGAACGATCGCTCCAAAAAGCTGTGATTTATCACACCAGCACAAATGGCGAGATTGTAACGATACAGCTCTGCAAATCTTAAAAATGACATGCTAACATGTGGCCCTTACAGGACAAGCTGCTTCTGGACTTTGGTGGGAACTCATCAAAAATGTAAGTATGTACTTCAGGTTTTATTATTAGAGGATTTTAGTTTATTTCCTTCCTTCCCACTTCACCTGCTTAAAGTGCTGCTCTGTATCACTCCTTCCTGCTTGTTTACTCCAAGTTTTAATCGACCGTAACTAACTTCTCTTCTTTACATGCAGGAGGTTTTAATGAACTTGAACAAAAGTCCAGCCTTCCCTTTCAGAGGACCAGCAAGTTTTCGCTACCCCTATCAAAGTCAGCGTTGCAGGAGCTGGGGGAGGGGCACCACGGAGAAAGAAATGCGTTTGCTCTGAAAAGCTGCTTTTTCAAATTTGAGTCACAAGACTCGCTTAGGAGATTCTAGGACAAGTACAATACTATTCAATTGGTCAGAAATACTTGCCAAAGGTTTTCTGAAAAAAGAAAAAAAACCCTGCAGTATTAAATCCTGACAGAATTGCTGTATTTTAGATTTAGTATTAGGCAATATGTTAGTAGGCCATAGAAGCGCCAGGTCATCTCGAGCAATATACATGTTACAAAACACAAAGAAAGGAACGTTTCAGAGTTGTGAACAGATTGAGCTTGACCTCTTAAAGCAAAAAAAAAAAAATCATTGCTTTTCTCATCTATTGACTTTAAGCCCATCTATAGCATTTTAATGGTAAACTTGCATAGCCAGCGCACCGCACAAAATAATGCTATAGTTCTTTTGCACATTAAGTAACGATGAGCAGGATCTTAGAACAGTTTTATACTGGTTTTAAACCATTGTTTGAACACCTCTGCTGCCAGTCTCAAATGCTGTATTAAACACTGTCTTTAAAATCCCAATCAGGGCATGCAATCAAAACACTTTAAACAGCTCTCTTCTATAAACCAAGCATTTCTCTCTTACGCAGTCTGTTCTTGCTACGTACCAGGGTCTAGCAACTGAGACCCTTCCCTCACAAAGGTGTCTTCAGAAGTTAATTAAATATCCAACAAGTTTCTTACCTGTTTTAACTTTTTCTTTTTGTCTTTCACAGACAAGTTTTTATCTTTGATAATGTTCTCTAAGAGCTCTGCCACCGCAGCTTGAGAGGTAGAAACCTTTTGTTCTTCAAACTCCTGAGGAGTTATTTGTTTGCAGAACGAATACGTTGGCAATATGGCACAAATTTCTTCCTTTGGATATTTGCACTGAAACAAGAGTTGAAGGGGTCTGCATATACTCAAATGATTATGTACCCTTTCAGTAAGAAGGTACCTAGCAAGCATCCAAGCATACTAACTTACAGCGACATCACAAGTTGCAAAACATTGTAACGAACGTAGCCAACATCTATGACTGCATCAACGGTTTAATAAAAGTGTGCATTCAAAATATAGTGGTTTTATTTGCAGTTTTCCCATCCCAGCCTCAGAAGTAACAAATACTCTGCAATTAGCAAATGAACTCAAATTTCTATCACACCACCAACCTGAGCCATCTTCATGTATTCTATGTGGTCTCGCACTGCAACCTGCAGGTAAGTCGGTACTTTAAATATTTCTTGTTGATGGTCCATTAGAAATGAAACTAATCGCGTAGAAAGTAGCTCATCAAGATCTACTTCTTCTGCACAGCATAGCACGCAGCGAGAAAAAGTCTGTATCATCTAGAAGTGTTTAGCAGATCATTAGTACATGAAGCTGAGGGACTTGCTGTCTTTCCAGTCTACACAGCAGCACAATGAATTCTCCAATAACCACTTTCATTGCAATCTCTCTTGCCTGCACCACTGGTCAAGAGAGGAGGAAAACAGATTATAATTTTTTCCTCATCTGAAATAAAGTAACTTCTTAAAAAAAAGTACAAGTTCAATTTATAACATTAAACAGTACTTTCAATTAAGAAATGTGTATTTTAAAGAGGAAATAATATGAAAAAGTCTTCCTCTGTAGAAAGCATACATCTTCAATTAGCCATCTTGAGACAAGTGAGATGATAAAAAACCCTGCAGAGCCAAGATCTAATGCACACCAAGATCCAGTTTTAAATAGCTTTAAAAAACATTTTTACAGCTCTCATATTTCCAGGTTTTTGTAGGCTTATTTTAATTTAGCATGTGCAGGTGGTTTGTTGTTTTACCTAATCTTGCTTGACAAAAATCTTTAGTCATCCCAATGAAAGCTTGAATTCAGACCTTGAAGCTAGTCTTTAAACTCCCCAGGAGGTCAATTTACTTCTTTGGAACTGTTTTTGTCGTAACTTCAGACATACAAATGTTGAGCCCAAGAAAGGTTTTCTACAGACACTTTGCCAACACCTTTTAAGTTAAATGGCAGTTGGGCGAGAAATCAGACTAAACAATAATTTGCATTCTGTTAAGAAATTATTACCCTTCTCCTCCCAAAGTAAAGCAAAGCAACACCGGTATTTGAAATAAATTAGGATGTAGACAAAGTGCTTGCCTCAAGTCAGATTTTTGTAAATATTCCGGAGATCTGCGGGTTAATCACTATTTAATTGCTATGAGACAAGAACCTCAAATACAGAATACTGCTAGTATTCTCAGCGTTACTTCAGCCATGTTCTTCAAACAACAGATATGCTGCACTTACGATTCTCTTACCAAAGAACGTGTTCCCATTGCATCATGCAATCGTGGCATATCAACGTTTTCACTGATCCGAGAGATCATACGCATTAGGAGCTGAATCTTTCTACGATTTGGTGGTGGAAGCAGCAAACAACATATCTGTAGTGCTTCAACAGCAATTCTTTCTAAATGAGGCTGAAGGAGATCTAGAAGTTAATTGTAAAGACAGCTGTCGTTAAGATTTGAACCAACTTTCAGGATATTTTTACCTCAGTACATGAAATTTTTTTTTTTTTTTTCAATGATGATAACCTATGTTTCATAGAAATCAGCTGTAACAGAGTAGATAATGTTATGTGGCCTTTTTTTGTATGATCAACTTGCTTCATTATGATAAACTGCTGGTATAATTAAGACCATAAAACAATTAAGAAATGACACTAATGTTATTCCTAGAAGTATTTCCAGAAAAAGTGTTTCAAAGACCAGAAAAAGAAATCTCCTCCAACAGGCAGGTCTGTGCAAATTCCCTGCCTCACTCTTAGACAGTGTCTATGTCAGAATTACTTATCACTTACCTGAGCAGAAAGGTGAATTGCTGACACATCAAGTTTAAGACTCCAAAGATACTACACGCTACTGCTTGTTAGCAGAAGTAAAGGGCTACCTTTAAACAGTGCAATTTAGCAACTAGAATTTTTTTAAAAACCCCACAGATCATGTTACATGCATGTCAAAAAAACCTAGCAACACAGTGCCAAAGATTAAGGAAGCAGAGATTAGTTAGTCAACACAATAAGCCAATACAACATGCTGTAGAAAGCCATCTTACTTTGCGTGCCAGTCAACATATAAGAAGAATGAGTGAAAGAGTATTCTGAGAGTTCTGTGGTACTTCTGCAGAGTCTCTTTTTGACGGCGATATCAGAAACCTCGGTCCTGATGCCCACTGAAGTAGCCACGCCAGAGGTATTTGGTTTTCCTTGCCCACCAAGTTGGGATCTTGGCTTTACTGTGATTTCAGCAACTGGTGTATTAATGCTAGTGCAACTTTTGGAGTTCCTCTTGCCAAGTAAACTCGGAGACCTGCATGTTAGCTTCAATCCGTGATTGTCATCAAATAGCTCTTTATCCTGAAGAGTTGAGGCAGAAACTCTCTTGATACCATGGTTTTGTTTCTGACATATCTTATCAAACCCAAGCTCCAATACAGAATTAGCTTTATGCTCATATGGTACTGATTGTTTTCCATTTTTTGTACCCACAATGCTGTTCACATCACTTTGCCTGCAGGAATCAGCTTCTCCTTTATTACATACACTTGAAGCAGTATCTCCAATTCTTTCCAAAGAGTAACATCTTGTCCTAAATGCTGGAGGTGGATCTTGTTCATTCCTGAAACCTGAAAGGTTTTGACAACTTCCTCCTATTAGATTATCAGCACTACCTTGTTTACATGTCAGCTTATATTGCTGCAATTTCTTGGCAGATTGTTTTTGAATAGTTAGCTCTTCTGAAGAAGACTTCCTAGAAGCTTCACATTCTTTCTTTTTTTGGTCAGGTTCTTTGCAAAGTAGGCTTAGAAGAAGACATTCAGTTGACTTGAAAGAGTTCAAGTGAAGAATTTTTGAAGGTTGGGGGTCACATGTCTCATCCTGGACAGAATGTTTTCCACTGCGTGTATCTGGAATTGTGATGTAGCCACACACAACTATCAGAAAATGAAATATAAGTTAAGATGCAAGTGGTATGAAAAATGAACAAGTTCAGAAAGAAAGCTGCTAACTGAACAGAGAAGACAGCAAATACAAGACACTAATTTCTAGTTGACTCTGTTAGTAAAACCTGAGAAAAATTTAGCTTGGTCCAAAAGCAATCTAACAAGATAATTGTAACCAACATGCAAAAAGAGAAAGTTAACACACTGCAATAGTGAGGAACAGACAGGAACAAGCACATATTTTTAAATTATGGTTATTGCACATTTAGAATGTTAGCTCAGACAGCAATTTATATAGGATATTAAGAGACAGAACTGCATTTCAATTAATATTGTAATACAGAATGACAGCAGGGATGATCTTCCTCAGATTCAAGCTGCCATACAGATTAGGGGGTCAAGGTCTGCTTTGAATTACAGATTTGTTCCCCAGTTGATATAAACTTACAGCTTGTGCCGATTGTTTCTAAGTTCATACATACCTAAAATATTAACAAAAAGTTCATAGTATTCAAAAGTAAGCAATGGTTCAGGGAGACTGAGAAAGTAATCGGCAACCGTTCTGAATACATCCCGTTCAAACCCACTGTAAGTTGGTTGGCTCATGTCATTATTTCTAGGCCCTAAAAAAGAGGTGAAGAAAGAAAATCCACAAAAATATTTACTCTCACAATTCCATTATTAAATAAAATAGTAAAAAAAAAATCAACTTAAGTTTGTTGTTGCAGGAAGGACTGTTTCACAAGAAAAGAATCAGGTCAGCAATATACAAATATTTTGTTTAGTTCAGCACTGTATACTTGTAAGCAAAACCAGTATTAAATATTCTGTATAGCCACTGAGGAGTTGTGCTCAGTTTCAACAAGCTGTTCCACACCAAGAAAATAAGCGAAAACTCATTTATGCCCTTTATAGGTTTCTCAGCAAAATAATCACAAACTTCTAGCACTTTCCTTTATTCCCAAACTACAGTAATCCCAGTCCTCCCACAGGGAGCTCTAGCTTCCAGATCAAGAAGCTCATGCGATCACCAACTTTGAAGACTGTGCCGAGAAGCCAGCCAACATACACACTGCGCTTTATGCGGAGCCCAAACAGAGCTGGTCAGTGTCCTTTCCCTTTGCAGAGACCTCATCTTTTCAACTCCTCTATTCAAATGGTTCCCCAAGAGAAAGTTTTGTTCACCAGTACCCCCCATGGTGGATCTTTTCTTCAGAAGTGGTCAGATAAAAAATCCAATAATCCAAGAGATCTGGTTAATAAACCTTGACCATGTTGCTACAGACAAGAAAGAGAATGAATGAAAAGGCTCCTGGTACAAATAAAATTTGTCATTGTGTACATCTTTTAACCCTAATGTTATCATACTTGACTGAACTCCTACAAATGAAATAAGCTACCTTAAAAAAGCCAAGTCTAATGAATTAGGAGATGGTAGTTTTATTTACACATAGAACCAGGGAAAATTTAACTTTTGATATGATCAGACTTTATAGTCATAATCACATTACCACACACTACACTGAAAATATAGTAGATCAGTATTCCCCCTGCCAGTGTAAGTATTTTTAATTTTCACTGTGCAAAGTAACTACCACCTTAATTATTTGGTTATAGTACAGCTAGCAGATGCAGAGAAAAAAATCTCCACTTGAACTAATTCACTCAAATTACAACCTGAGAATTCAAAAAAACCCAGAAAGCTTGCTTGCAGTTCTTGTCTCATGAGTACAAAGACTGATTAGTTCTAAACACAGGACTGATGTGGGAATTAAGGTATTGAAACACTCAAAAACCAGAGCTCAGCTATATTTTCTACTTCGATTTTAATCCACTCACCAAGCTCTTCCCTGTCCTGCTTTTCCTAACAGTGTGCTTCATGTAAGAGGCTCTAGGTATTTGGGAATGCAGGTGAAGAAAAAGGGTCATGTTGGGGGGGAGGCGATTGTCACAGGAGCGTATGCTGCAAACTGACCTTCCGAAGCCACGCCAACCCTGCATGGAGCCCCACCACAGTTCCCCTGAGCAGCTAGAGATACAAGCAGATGTATAAAAACACACCATCCACCCACGTTATAGCCAGTACAGCTTTGAGGGGGGCTAACGAAGGAGATTGCCAGGAAGAGGGGCAACAGTTAAACAGCAGGGCAAGCATACATCTGAAACGAGCTCATCATCTCCAATTCCATTTGAGAGGCACTCCTCTAACTCTAGCATACACTGTTTGCCATTTAAAGAGGCAGTTTTGAAAAAAAGAAAAAGAATAAAAGTCAGTCTAATTGCCCTCTGCTTCTCCAGATTCTTTTCCAAGCCTGCTTCACAGAGATGCAAAGCGACCTGTACGTGCTTGTAACACAATTTCAACACATCTGACAAAGGAAGCCTCAAAGACGGTTGGATTCTGTGAAGTTTCATAAAAATCAATGGCACTATAAAGGAGAAAAACTATTAGTACCACACAGGTTTGCTACAGCACACGCTGAAGAACAAAACCACTCCTTTATTAGCAAAAGAATCTACAGCAGACTGAGCTATTAGAAACTGAACTTCATTAAGTTAATTGTGAAAGTACTCCCCCCCCCCCCGCAATGTGTGAAAACCTGTGTTAATTGTATTACTCCACAGTAAATACTTTCCTAGCTGTTCCAAGGCACCTGCTCAAGTACACATAACACTGATGCCTTAGGTAATGGATTCTTTTTTTCTGAAGTTTAAGATTTAACATCGTGCCTTTCTAAATTTCACATTTAAGCAAATGCACAAGGAAAACAAAAGCACTACATCTTCTATAAGTTGTAACCACTTTCAGTTTTGCTGCCTGGTATTTCATACATTAATACCAAAACAAGGGATGAGTGCAGACTGACTCTCAGTCTGCAGACAATGAAAGTTCAGTTGTCACAAAACACATTTAACAGCTAGAATGTCTGACTTTAAAAATCCATCTCATCTACTAGGCAGTGATTTGTAAGACATTGAAGGGCTTCATTTTCCACAGCTGAACTATAACTATAAAAGGTGTCTTACAGGGTTTTAAGCATAAGAGTTCTCTAAAGACCATTTGGAGAAAAAGGTGGGGAAGCAGGTAAGGAGGTACCAGAGGAGCTGTACTCCAAGTCCAGAAGCCAGGAACAAATGAGCAGAACTCTTCCTTCTGTTGTCACAACAAATTTAGTAGACTATAAAGCTGACTATATGACCATGCTTTTCTCTCAAACCCTTCGCAAAATTTTGTTTGATTTCTTCTAAGACAAATAAAAGTCTAACTGGTTTTCTGAATTGGCCTCCCCAATTTAATATGAAATGTAGGAACTTTTCCTGAAGAAAAGGAGGTTGAGGGGAGACCTGATCGCCCTCTACAACTACCTGAAAGGAGGTTGTAGCGAGGTGGGGGTCAGTTTCTTCTCCCCGGTAACTAGCAATAGGACAAGAGGGTACGGTCTCAAGTTGTGCCAGGGGAGGTTCAGGTTGGACATTAGGAAGAACTTCTTCACCGTTAGAGTCGTTAGGCATTGGAACAGGCTCCCCAGGGAGGTGGTGGAGTCACCGTCCCTGCAGGTGTTCAAAAAACATTCAGATGTGGTTTAGTGGGTTTAGAGGGCATGGTGGTGTTGTGTAGAAGGTTGGACTTGATGATCTTTGAGGTCTCTTCCAACCATAATGATTATATGATAACTGTTTTAGTCCAGCTCAAAGCCAGTAACTGGAAAAGGAAAAGTCCCTTTACTCCTGAAAAACTGCATTAGAAGAAACCACATACAGGTTTTGCCCAACCACTCAAGTTTTCTCCCTGCCTGACTCATTAATTAATAGGAATTGTTTTTGTAAAAACCAGTCCTTAGCTTTTTCATGGCCTTGGACAGCACACTTCCACTGAAAGCTTACAGAGTTTAATGAATTCTCCTGTACATTTCATGGATTAAGGAACACTGAAGCCCCTCTTCTTCCACTAATTTATTCCGCTCACATTGCCAAAAATTCGCATGCAGAATCAAATGATGCAGCCCAAAAGCAGGATAGCTAGCTAGACTACTAAAGGACTAATATCTTGATTACCTGAAATATAATATCTTTAACATGTGTTAACTCTTTTAGGTTACGTTTCTGTGCAATAATTTGATATGGATTGCTGTCCCTGCTTCTTAGCATATCAAGGCACTTAGATTATTTGTATTTCCAAAGTGAAACATCACAATTGATCTTAACATGCAAGTATATTTCACTTTCAACTCTCAAAATATTTTTCTGGAACATAAAGCTATTCAGTGACTTACAGTATGCGAGGCATTTCATAGCTGACAACACCCAGTGAGGGAGGTCTTCTAAAATAAACAAACAAGCACATTATTTATACATAAGCCAAAAGACTTATTAACCAATACAAATAATGGCATATGTGTTAAAATTTGATCTTTTGTATTTGAGGTATTATTTAAACTAATGTTAAATATTGTTACATGTGCAATTTAAAAGCAAACACTATACACCTACAGAGTGTTCTAGGCAAATATACTGAACTGCACAGTAGTTTGGGAAAAAAAGTGTAAAAGTCTACGAAACCTATTACTTTAGTTATTGTTTGTTGTAATTACACCCTACAGAATCTTTAAGCAAAACCAGAAAAAAAAATCCTTACCTGATTTGTTCTGCAAAATAACAACACCATGTTTGCTCGTGTTAGTCATGTTGTATATGACATACTCAGGAACTATCTGCGCCGGCTGCAAAACTTCTTCCAAAGAAGAGAGGCCTAAAATGGTTTGCAAACTGTAGGGAGTAAGAGAGCAGATGTTGTCTAAAGGGTTTGCTAGTAACGAAAGAAAACAAGTTCTTTCCACGTCTATTCAAACAACAGTTACTTGATAAGCTAGTTCGCTGTTTAATAAATTCTCACTTCCACTCACTTTGAGGACACACTTTTTCCTGGGGCAAACACCAAGAATCACTAAGCAAGAGCATCTATGGTACTTAAAATATACTTCAATACCAGCAACAATAAATTCCAATAAAGCTCTTAAATGCAACAATCCAATATTAATAAATACCTTAGAAAGCATATGCAAAGAAAAGTTAGTAAAAATATTCAATTTAAAACATAATTAAAAAAATTTCAGAAAAATTTGCAAGCCAAAAGCTTGATCGGGTCATTACATAAACAAAGCACATACACAAGAAGGTGCTTTTTAGAATCTGTTACTTACTGTATTAGAATGATATTTCTCCAAGTTTCTTGCACATATTCCTGGCTTATTTCCTTCCTATGGAGTGTGTCTTCCTTGTTTTCTCCTATTATATCAGTGGGTTTTTTTTCTAAATTTTCCTGCAAATGAGTGGTTTATACCGTAAGATAAACAAGCCTCTTAGGATAATTCAAAATAAAGCAAAAATTGTTCTCAGAAGTACAGGGCATTCTGCAGAACATTAAATTCCAAACATGATCCAGGCAGTAACCTTAACAGTCTCAGCACTGAAATAAACGTATGCATATCCAACTAAAAAGCCAAAGAGGCCACTATGAAAAAAAGACCTGATCAACTCGGAAGCCAGCAATTTAAAAGGTAGAAACACACCAAATCCAAATGTATTAGTAAGTGAAGTATTCTCCCTTAGGATCGCAATCGAAATTCAGAAAGTATGCACACACAAATCTCAAAAGAATAAAGGGCCAAATAATCGCATTCGATCTTTCTCAAAAAGTAAGCAGAGCCGTTAAATAATATATTTTTTGTTTAGGACAAATAAAAGGCAGAAATTAAGTTTCAACAAGGACATATTGTCCAGATCATTTCTATAACTCCACCTTTCAGCCGTCCCAATACTTTAAAATACTGTATAGCAGGGATAATTCTGCACTCAAGGAGACAAAACAAAACAATCCAAAAGAAAAGAAAAAATCTCCCATACTGATGACCAAGATGCTCAATTGCTTACACATATACACACAATTAAAATGCTATGTAATCTTGGATCATATTCATGCAAAATCAGCCTTATACTGCAATGGGGGGGTATGTGCCAAGTGACCTTTCTTTCTAAGTGACATGGCTGAATTAATAATACTCTGCCCCTCTCACATCTCTTCCCAACAAACTACTGCCAATAAGTTTAGAAGAAACAGCTTTATAGAGTTTTAAGAGCATACTCAATTTCTTCTGTCAAATGCACAATCCCTTTCACTTGCTGCCAGCATTTAAAAAAATGCCATGTTACAGCTACAGCTATGATTTTACATGTACGTATTTTGTTTGAATATTTACAGGTTATTAAATAAAACCTTTTGTACATTGAAGTGAAACAGCACATACATGGCAATACATGGCAAATGTAATTATGTAAGAAACATTAGTTATTACCAGAGACTGTAGTAACTCATGTTTTTTAAAAGTTCTCCTGGATAAATGCGGCAGTTTAACAAGCCTTTCTTTGTCTCTAGAGAAGTTTTCCAAGTTCTCTTTTGGTGGACATGAGCTTGGTAGAGGTTTAACTGGAGATGTTGAAGGAAATCTGTAATGAATAGGAGAGATGTTAAATACATTTAGAATAGATTAGAAATGTAAGTCGCTTAACCAATACTTTACCCTATGATTCCATAAGATTCTGAAGAGATTCAGGAAATCAAGAAAAAAAATACCGAATTTTTTTCTTTAGAACGCTGTTTAACATTATCATATTATAAATTAATTTTGGGCTACTTTTGTTGATTCCAAAGTCAAGCTGAAGATGCTCAGGTATTTATATAGCACTGAGAGCAGAATTTGAGGAGTGAGGGCCATTAATACCTTTACTTTCAGAACTTACGGTAGGCTCTGTTTCCCACTTAGACTTTCTGTAAAATGTACAAGAGAAGTAAACAGAGGAGTGGTAGCACAGCACAGAGCTACTACAATAAATTCTCTTTGGCTCCCCTCCAAAGTACTTGAGTGTAGCATGCATCCCAGTTAAAAACTTGGCTAGACAAAAGCACAGCAACAGCCCTCAGCATACAGGGCATACAGTCTATACTGCACGTCAGACTAAAGTAAAATTGTGAGTGGAGTAAAGTGGTGCTAATAATTGATTTTTGGCCCAACTGCTCTACCCAAAGTAAGATATTTTTGAGAATCTGAGCATTAAGATTTTTAAATAAAATTCTCAAGCTGAAGAAAGAGCGCTCTCCGTTAACTGGTCTTCATTTCAGTACCTGTATAGTGCACCATTGTCTTCTAAATTTTCAGATCCCCATCTCCCTTTTATATCTTCAATTACATGATTCTTGAGAAACTTTCTTAATAACTGAGTAGTCTGCTGCCTAGTAACGTCAGGACCAAAGTTACTGTTATTCCTCAGTACTTCATGGAGCCAGTCTATGGCTTCTGATGCAGTAAAACAGCTTCCATGTTTTTTGAAATGTTGCCTGTGTTTCCTTAATGGCATGCCTGCTCGGAAATATTTTGTAACTTCATTCCACTGCATGGGAAACAAAAGAGCAAAGAATGTAAGATTAAAGCCTGAAGTCGATCATTGTAAGTATCAATTAAAACAGTATTACGTTAATAAGCATATAAATAAAATCACAACATTAATACTGACAAATATTGGTAGTCATACCAAGTAATGCGGTGGTACCAATATCGAAACATTAATGTTCAGGTTAAAAATTATGTAAATATTTCATTTAGGTTTTCACCCCATTCTTCTCTAACTGAAAACAAAGTTGGAGTTTCACAAGCATAAGGGGTTTATTGGCCCGCTCTGCGCAGGCCGGGCGCTTAGACGAGCTGGGTTTCCCGAGGCACTGTCAAACCACAGCCTCCCAACGCGGAGCAGCTCTCCCACGCGCGGTCAGGACGCAAACACCAGCTTTAAGTTCTGAAGTATTTTCTTCCTTCCCTATTTACTCGCCCCAAATTAGCTGACACGCTGTAGTTAGCAGGCTCCCCTTACTGAGCTGTCGCCCAGTTTCCAAGGAGCAAGGCCCTTCCCAGGGAGGGTCTCAGGCCGCCTCAGGCTGCGTGACAGCGGACACGAGGGGGAGGGCAGA